>NC_083343.1:77091667-77257807 GCF_019175385.1 Lycium barbarum
ATGGCCCTAATTAACTTTCCATGTGTTAAGATTATATGAGTCATACCCTTAAGAAAGTTCAAGAAATTAGAAAGAACAAAGCAAGGCAAAGCAAGAGCAAAAAACAAAGGGGTTTCGGGTTTGGCCATAGAAATTAGCCACCAAAAATCTTGCTCCAAAAATTTTTCTCTTGTTGAATTCCTACTAATTCAAGGTCCCTTCTCAACTTGGTGTAGTTGTCTTGGAGGAAGGAGCCCTTGGTTCATCAACTTGATCATATAGTCAAGTGAAGAAGATTGAGTAAGAAGGTAAGAATTCATCCCTTATTATTATGTTATGGAGTCTTGTTTGTGTTGTAGTATGTAGAAATGTGTTGATTGTATGGAGAAATGGAAGTTTGCAAAGTGGGTGTGTGTTATTAGTGTATGGCCGTGTGTATGTATATGTTGTATAGCCATAATGTGTTGAATTTGTGTTATATTCTAGTTGTGATTGTGGTGAAATACATATTGGGAATGAAAGCGGTATGAATTGAGTTGGAGTGATAAAAAGAGCACATGGCCGTGTGGTGTGTTGGAGTGGAATGGAAATGAATTAAGTTTGCTTAGTGTGTTAGTGTGTTATTGTGATGTTTGCAATGTAAATGAAAGTAAAACAATATGAGTTTGCTTTGAAATGGAATGTAGAAACTTATGTCGCTTAAGTATGATTTTACGACATTATGAAAATGAAGTTATTAGGTTGCAAATTATGATGGGTATTGATGAATTTGGAAGATGGAATCATGTTATGAATATGTAAGTCAAAGATTAGAAGTTTCGAATGCGTTATGACTTTGGCGGAAAGTTTGTATATTATGTATATCGTGTGTATAATTTAAGGAAACGATATGAAATGCTTCTAAACTATGTTGTGGTGATCTAGATTGATAATGAATGTGAATCATTGAGATTAGTTGGAAAGTTAAGGTTAAAGTGAAGGTTATGTCATTGTATTGAAAAGATGGCTAAATAAATTATATTGCGTTTATAGTGATTGTTGTTGTTGTTGATGTTTGTTGTTGGGTTTGGTTGATGGTTTTGAACCGAGTTGAATTCTCGGGGGTGCTATATGTATAGGGGAGGTGCTGCCGAAATTTCGGTAGACATATATGAGTTAAGTTGAATTCGTGGCATCAATAACTCACAATTGGTAAATGTGACCATTTGCAGATCTTCGACGAAACGGGGAGTGAGCTTGGATAGGCGTGCAAAGCTCAAAAAAGTATGTAAAGCTACCCGATCCTTCTTTTGGCATGCCTAAGTGTATTAGAACCGGATTCGGGCCTCGAAAGACTTTCTGCCCATCGGAATCCGCAATTGAAAATCTCGCTTTTTCCTTCAGTAAGATTGAGCCCTTTTGGTTTGTATTCTTGAAAATCATGCAAACTTTCCCTAAACTACTTGGAAAGCCATAGAACGTTCGTAGAACCTTTGTAGGTGACCCCATATGTTTAAAATATGTAATTTGAGCCCACCGCCTTGCTTGTCCCGAGGTGGGCCCACTATTCCCGGTTTTGCCCGTATTGTACTTAAGTCCTATTTTCGAACGGTATTTGAACAAAATGTTTTGACTACCATTCTCATTACCTAATAAACATGGTTTTAAATATTCCATTAAGTCTGATAAATTGTTTTGACCCTCGAAACTCATTTACTATGATCCCTTCCGACTTCATTGGATCGGTTTGTCTTTGATATGCCTCATCGAGTCTATGGAAACATTTATGATATTTTAATTGCATTAGTCTCTCACTACTCCATTCGTGGATGCCCCAATGTTCCCACACTGAGCCCGGGCCAGGATATGTTGTCAAGCGTGATCCTTTGCATTGTTCGCCGTGCCTCGATGTGAGGGGGCAGGTATACGCGTACATGGGTTTGTGGAGTATGCTGTGCCATGTACGCTTGTTCTGATATGATTTACTATGGCCATCTGATATGACATATTATGATGCGGGGTTATGCCCCCTTTTCTGATTCTTCTGTGTTGTGGCACCAGCGTCGGGAGGGTGGCCACGTTCTGTCTGCCGAGTCCCTTGGTAGGGGCCGGATTTGATATGACATATGTTTCTGTATACACTCTGCATGTTTTGAAAATATGTATCTAATACTTGGGTCTTCTGTTTACTTTCTGTACGTTCTGTACCAGTTATGATTTTGTTTCTGTAATTCAGGCTTTACATATTCAGTACATATTTCGTACTGACCTCCTTTCTTCGGGGGCTGCGTTTTCATGCCGCGCAGGTACCGACGACAGGTTTGCTGATCCGTCCGCTTAGGATCTTATTCTGCTATTTGGAGTGCTCTCTTATCGAGAGCCCATCTTTTGGTATAGTCCGTCACTACTGTATACATATATATTCTCGTTCGTGGGTACGGCGGGGCCCTGTCCCGTCATATGATTCTGTCGGTCTGTTTAGAGGTATGTGGACATATTTGTGGGTTGGGGTTTTTCTGTACAGATGTGTGCTTATGTTGTGTTTGGGCGATCCCATTCGCCGCGGCGGCCGGTCCGCATATGTTTAAATATTGCTTCGTTGGCCCTGTGTGGTCTTCTGTTGGTATTTTCTGTGCGCAGGGTTATTTGGATAGTCTGTAAAATAAAGGAAACTCTGCCGAAATTTTTATGGAAATTATCTAACTTCGAAATACAGCCTTGTCGGCTTCTGCTATATATTTGAATGCGTGTAGATAAAATTTGAGATAGCTTTTGATAAATGTGTTTGGGTGCCCAGATCGGGCACTAGTCATGGCCTACGGGGTTGGGTCGTGACACACTTTCCAAGGCTAGTTCTATCAATAGCCAAAAATGTATATACGTAATGTTTCTTCGCCATTTATTATCCTTCGCAGTCTAGTTACACTCATGGCAACTTATGATCCGAGTTCAATTAATTTCTTAGCTCGCAACATCTTTGAACTCTTGCTACAACTTTTTCTTTACTTCCTTCCCTTACCTCTCTCGACACAAGTATACTTGTCTTTGATTTCCTTGTATTAGTGATCGTTTCGTCAATCATTATTCCTTGTTGGCCTTCCGGTGTGGACTTCTTACAAATATAATTGGGCATAGCTTCACGTCGATGGCTCATATAATTCCATAGCGTATACTCTTATGTTTAGTATATTTAATGGTCCATGAACTATTTTCTTAATATCCGGTGAACTCTTTTATTTCCATTCATAGGAGCAGCGTTCTTTCTTTTCCTTCAAAAATTTCCAGACTACCAATCGTTGGTACTTTCGTTATAATAGTCGTTGTCATCCGAAATATCCTTTGAATTTTGTCATCCTCTCATTATCCTTTGTGAATTTAGCTTAAAGACCTTTTATTGCTCTCTTTATTACCCTTTAAAACACATCGCTGCATACTTAGGTACTGCGCAATTTTGCTCGATACGGGGGATTCAACCCATAGTCTAGAAATATCGTAGCTCATGTCGACATGGGACATTCTCTTAAGGTGTCTTCCATACTTTCCCCTTATGTCTGCCTCATGGTACACTTATTGTCAATTCGTTTTTACTTCTTTCAGGTATCCTCCTAATGTGCCGATATGTTTTGAACTCTGGCCCCGAGCTAATAAATTTTCCTCCTCTGGAGCTTGAAAATGTTGTTATTCCTTTTAAGCCTAATATGGTATGTTCCCCCCCCCCCCCCCCCCCCCCCCCTTATTAAGGAGATCCTCATACGCCAATAGTCTCTGATTATACCTTACTCTTTGTTTTTCTTTCTGACTCTCATGGTTAAAGATTTCCAGTTACTCTTACGCCTAAATGCTCTCCTCTTCCTTTGACCAACCCATTAGTATACCTTTCCTACTTTCATCCTTAACCTTCCTTGAGTTTCTTCCTCCTCGAGCACCTTTCTTCTCTTGTTATTTGCAGTATCAACTCTGAAGTTCGTGAAATATTCCCTTAAACGCGCAAATCCGTCCTATTCTTAAGTCATCTTTTTGGAGAGCTTCTCCGTGTCCGAGGCAACTGTGTCAATATGACTACACATTTATCCCTTTCACATGCCCCCTTTCGAATTTTTGTTTTCCATGAAGTCTCGTGCTTTGCCCGTCATCCCTCTCGGAGACTTCACTCACTGATGTTTCTTACTTTTCACCTTTTTCCGACATTTGATCTACTTAGCTTCCTTATACTCACTTTCTTTCTTTTCCAAATGTCATTACCTTAGGACTTTGCAGTTCTCGCCTGTAATGATGATAACATCAGCCTACCTGGTAACGTTCTTTTGTCACTCGAACTTTATCACCCTGTTCGATCAATGCCTTCAATACCATAACACCGGTTGCTAGGATACACATGCCCATCGATGCAGTCATAAATAGGATACCATATGCATACATATATATATACTTACTACCATCTCGCTTACAAAATATTTCCAATGCTATTCAACCTCAACCTAGTTCTAGAGCCGTGATGCACCTTCCTTCTTTTCACCGATCTAGTCCGCCTCGTCCTACGCGACCTCCTTAAGGTTTCTAACCACTCTGCATACTCTAACTTCCTTTAGGATACTCTAGCTTCTCATTTGTCTCTCATGTCTGGATTTATTGGATTTCTTGCACACTTCCCAGGGGCTCACCCATCCTAAGATTTCTCTCACCTTAGCACGCTTAACCTTGGAACTCCGATCAAATCCGGTGCATTGATGATGATATAATCGCATCCACCTCACCGCATAATCTGGAACAAGTTGAATTCTTAACAGATTCCAAAACATTCTTATAACACATCTTCCTCCTTTAACAATTACTATTTTTAACCTTTTCAATCCTCAATATTCACCTTTCACCTATGTGCATGACTGTCTTTCGTCCTAGATTTCTAGATTCCCATTAGTGGCGAGGCACCTGGGTCGCCGTTACTTGTAAATACTCGATTATCAGCCTTTTTGGATTTCCGCTCGCCATTCTTATATAATAATCTACAATAGAACTCATTTGTCGACTTTCCCTGAATCCCCCAACAGACCTTGCTCCTACTAAACCTCGAATGTAACCCATTTTGATCCTTTGGACTGCTAATCATTTTTCTCGCAATTATTCTTCATGCCATGCCAAGTCCATAACTCCTCTAAAACAACGCATCCCACTTATTGTCTATTTACGATATTTCCTCTCCACGCTTCTTCCTGTTAGGTGTACCTAACTAAATGACCTGATTTTGAAAAATTCTGGAAGAGTCTCCTTTACAATTCTTACTATTCAAAATCTGCACGCAGCAGATACCAACAGTGCCTCACAGGGCATACATATATACGATATATTCCAGCCACCCAGGGCTCCCAATTTCAGGTAAAAGAACAAAAATATCAGAACTTACCTCTATAACTTCCCATATCATCACTCACCTTCTCCCGTCGATACTGTGCGTCTGCTGAAATCAAAGGTTAGTATAAGGAATCTCATTTCCTATAACTTGACTCTATCGCACGATCTAAGACAGAAAGAAGGTCAATGATTCCTAGATGCCCTGCAGCCTCCTGTTTATAAATGTGGCCGGCTTCACACCCATAGACATGACTCTACTGGACACGACTTTGCAGACAACCCCTAGGACGAACTGCTCTGATACCAATTTGTCACACCCTATCTTGATAGGGAGTGATGGGCACCCGACCCCATACTCAGAGCCGAGCGAACCCCTTTAGCTCTCATTATATTCATAACCTCACTGGCCCTTACATTGCAACATGAAATGCATAATAAAAACTTGTCAAAACCATTCTTTTCGTCGTTCTCAAATCAAGAAAAATCTGTAACCGTATGGAATTTGTAACATAATGCATAATGGTATGTCGGCTTGCAGAGCCGCTTACAAGACTGTCATTCTACTCTCGTGGCTCTGTCTGCAAAGTCTCTAACATCAATCAAGATACCAAAACATGGATAATCTGACTCGGCAACGCTCCGGAAGAAAATGGAGCTCGCCAATCCAACCGGTATATCTCCTGGCAATGTCCTTTACTCATCGGTGTACACCTGCGTGGAATGAAACGCAGCCCCCGAAGAAAGGGGGTCAGTACGGAATATGAACTGAGCATGTAAGACATGAAACACAGTAAAGGGGATCATAACTGAACTGAAGATTTTTTTTCCAGAAACCAGTATGGATGTTAAAAACATCAGTACTGTTACACCTCGGAAAAATTTCCCATTGATACGCAAGTGAACGAACTAGTGATGTGTGCGAGGAGTGCGAGAGTATAATGTTTCATGAGCAATGTGCGTAAATGGACGAGAATGATTAGAATGAAAAGTCGAGAAATTTGAAAAGTTGAAAGTTGGCAAAACTGCCCAGTAGTCGTAAAGTGCAAAATACGGACCGTAAACTGGTATACGGTCCGTAAAATGGAAAGTCGTAAACTGCCATGCAAGGCTTCGACTTTCTGCCCAGTGGAGAAATGGTAAAATACGACCAGGAGGACGGACAGTAAAGTGATTTACGGCCCGTAAACCATGGTCGTAAATCACCATGCATGCAGCCTAAAGTTTCTGGCGCTGCTTAAGGTTAAACACGGCCACGAGGGATGGTCCGTAAACTGAAATACGGACCGTAAACCTCCATGGACGACCACTGTTCACCCCAGCACAGATTTTCAGTTCATTAAATATAAGGACCAAGACTTGTTTTATTTCATTTCTACACTACACCACTTCTCTCTAGAATCATCTCTCTACATTTATTTCATAAGTTTTCAAGGACTATAAGCCACCAACAACATAAACAAGTGAATCAAGTGTAAGCAAGCCATTAATACCATTCAAGTCAAGAAATGCAAATGGAGAAAAACTAGGGTTTTGCTCAAAGTGGAGTATTATTAACCAAAGCTTGTTCCTACAACTTCTAAGGTAATATTCATGATTTTTACATGATGTTTAAGGTATTGAAGAGTTGAAATACATGGATTGTAGAAAATATGGTCAAGTAGGTCATGAATGATGAATAGTGGCATTTTGAGGAATAGTTTGAATTGAATCATGAATGTTGTTGTGTTGTGATATGAATGCATTATAAATGTTACTAAGATCATGAACTAGACACTTTAGACGAATGGACGAAGTTGGATGTTATGACCATGAATATGGGTGAATTAGAGGCAAATTAAGGAGTCTAAATAATGTGGATAACGTGAATGACTAATGGCCATTGTTATGATACTAATGAAGGTATAGACGCTAGCATTGGAAGGAAGCGTGCAAGTGTAGAATAGTCCGACGAAAAGGTATGTAAGGCTAACCCTTCTTTCATAAGGCATGGTTCCTTGGCCAAACTCTTAAATCCTCTATATGAGTATGTTGTATTCAAGTGACTGACACTCTGAGCTCATAAGCTCACAACCCTCGATACGTGCTACGAATGTACTACGCACCCCATTGACGAGTAAGCATAAGATAGAGATGTAGCGAAAACGATGATGATAGTGATGACGATGATGATAATAATGATGCTAAAGGTACCTACGGGCTATTATATTCACATGTGCCTATGAAGGGCTATAATGACACCCCGAGCTTATAATGCCGGGTAGAATATATGTATATGGATGTATATATATATATATATATATATATATATATGTATGTATATGATTACGTAACGCGCGCACACATCTGCAGATGGTACGGATAACCCTGAAGCCTTGGTAGGGCCAGGTAGAAATAATATTGAGCCTTGGTTGGCCAAGTACGTATGAAACACCGAACCTTATGGTCGGGTACGCTATGTATGTATATAAGTGCATGGCTATGTATATAATATGAATATGAATGTGAAAAGACTATGTATACGAATACGAGCCCTATTATGAAATACGCATGAGAAATGGAAAGTTCCTATGAAAGGCAGGTAAGTGCCATGATGATGATATTATTGTCTTCCCTCCTATGCCACTTCATGTGTTGTCTATGATGCTTCTACATTGATGTTGATCATGTTTTACATACTCAGTACATTCTTCGTACTGACGTCCTTTTGTTTGTGGACGCTGCGTCATGCCCGCAGGTGCACAGGGAGACAGACTTGATCCATAGCTGCTTATTCATAGATTACATAGCGGAGCTCCATTTCCTTCGGAGCCATAGCTTTTGGGTACTTATTCTTTTGTGTATATAATTATGGGCATAGCGGGGTCCTGTCCCGCTCATGTGGTGTGTTATACTCTTCCTAGAGGCTCGTAGTCAGGTGTATATGGTTAGACATGTCCGGCCTTGTCGGCCTATGTTTTGTATATCATTTTGTCGGCCACGTTGGCCCACGTACATTGATGTGGCATAGATGCCTATGGTGATATAAATGTACCGTTGTCCAATTAGTTGACGAATGAATGGAAATGTATGTATAATTATGTGGCTCACCTAGATGTAAGTATAAGAGTAAGCTAAGAGGGTGCTCGGGTGGGTTAGCACCGGGTGCTCGTCGCGGCCCCGAGTCGGGTCGTGACAAGTACCTTTGCCTTTTTGAAATGAAAATCATGCATATCATCATCATCATATATCATATATACCTATAACGTGTCCCGGCCCTCTAGTGAGGGACTCGGTGGATAAGTCATGCATGTCATCATCATATATCATATACATATAACGTGTCCCGGCCCTCTAGTGAGGGACTCGGTGAATAAGTCATGCATGTCATCATCATATACCATATACATATAACGTGTCCCGGCCCTCTAGTGAGGGACTCGGTGAATAGAGTCATCATATGCCATCCTGGCCGCCATCCCCGTATCATCATATCATCAAGTCATCATATCATCATATACATATACATATAACGTGTCCCGGCCCTCTAGTGAGGGACTCGGTGAACAATGCAGTGGAGTGCGCACGAGAACATGTCCTGGCCCGGGACTCAGTGAAAAACATATTGAGGCATGCACGAGCAGAGTAGTGAGAAACTATATGCATATAAATCAATTTCTAAGACTCGATAGATAAGTACACTAATCGACACTTGAAGGATCATAAACACGTTTCAAGTCAATCCGAGTTGGCATCAGGAAGTTATGGACGTTATTCATTACAGGAACTTCTACGGACGTTTCAGAACAATCTGAGTTAGCATATGAAAGTTATGGACGTTATTCATTATAGAAACCTCTACAAACGTTTTCAAAACAATCCGAGACCGTCTATGAAAGTTAAGGGCATTAATCTTTATGGAACCCTTTAAGGAACATAAAATTTTTATGCTTTGCTCGTTATTCCATCATACAATGAACTCGACCACATTAAGCATGCTCATGTCAAGAAGTGAATAAGAATCACAAACAAGCTCGGAATATATAACCTTCTTTCTTCATAAGAATCGTGTGATAGAGCTATGATGTAGGAAATTCTTGCTCCTAAATCGTGTGTTGTGTATTTCAGAGATGCCTAAAAAGAAAAAGGCTACAGCAGCCCAAAAGGGCAAGACGGTGGCAGAAAAGCGGGCTAAAAGAGCACCGCCACCGGTAGCAGAGGAAAGTGAGTCCCAGAGTGCGGCTCAATCTCAGTCCTCCCAGACAGTGCCTATTACTAAGGAGCGTGAGGGAGCCTCAGCCCCAGCTCCTCCACCAGATGCTTCGGGCCAAGATGTGAGAGAGGCCATTAATTTGTTGACTCAGTTGGTTGCGGCCCAGACTCAGATGCAAAGCTCGGGGAAAGGCGACAGGGCTGTTAGTGCAAGGGCCCGTGACTTCATTACTTTGAAACCCCCGGAATTCTTTGGGTCGAGACCGGAGGAGGATCCTCAGGACTTCATAGACGGTATGTTGAGGACGCTCCGATTGATACATGCTTCAGACACTGAGTCGGTAGAGCTAGCGTCGTATAGGTTGAGGGATGTCTCAATCCAGTGGTATACGGTTTGGATGGCTTCACGGGGAGCCAATGCACCTCCCCCGGTATCGCAAGAGTTTGTTGATGCTTTTCTCCGTCACTATATGCCTCCAGAAGTTCGGCGAGCAAGGGCCGATAAATTCTTGAATTTGAGGCAAGGTAGCATGAGTGCTACAGAGTATATTCTCCGCTTCAACTCCTTGGCCAGGTATGCTTCCGCCATGGTAGCGGATATGGGCGATCGGGTGCACCGGTTCGTGAAAGGCCTAGGGCCACACTTAATGGATAAATTCTTGACTGCGTCCCTTCAGGATGGCATGGATATTGCACGCATTCAGGAACATGCTCAGGAATTAGAGGAACACCTATAGTAGCGGAGAAATGAACGTGAGCAAGACAGGGGACATAGCAAGAGGGCTAGACCTTCGGGTTCGATAAGTGAGTCCATGGGCGGGCACAGACAACAGTTCCCCAGGCATTCAGGCTATCCTACGACCAGTACACCTCCACAGTTTACGGGGCAGAGAATTGACAAATCTACTCATTCCGGGCCGAGTCAGGGTTACTCGGGGTCTCAGTTTAGAGATGATTCAGGCCAGTCAAGGCCACCTGTACCACGATGTTCCCAGTGTGGAAAGTTGCATTGGGGTCGATGCCGATTGGGCTCGGATGGTTTCTATTCATGTGGTCAACCAGGCCATATCATGCGTGATTGCCCCTCAGTACAGGGTAGAGGTAGGACCCAGCCAGCAGGGTCGGCAGCCGGATCATCAGCATCTGTACGCCCTACGGGGCCAGGTTCACATGCGCCAGTCGGCCATGGTAGAGGTAGAGGCAGAGCTCCCAGTACTAGCGGTCCTCAGCACTGTATTTATGCTTTGGCTGGACGCCAAGATCTTGAATCTTCTCCTGATGTGGTCACAGGTATATTATCGGTATTCTCTCATGATGTATATGCTTTGATTGATCCGGACTCCACATTATCATATGTTACTCCATATATTGCGGGTCGATTTATAGTCGAGCCGGAGTCGATAAAACCTTTTGAGTTGTCTACGCCCGTTGGCGAATCGGTGATAGCTAGCCGAGTGTATAGAGATTGTGTAGTCGTGATATGTGACCGTCGTACTATAGTTGACTTGTATGAACTAAAGATGGTAGATTTTGATGTCATTATGGGCATGGATTGGTTGGCTTCTTGCTATGCCACTGTCGATTGTAGAATGAAAATGGTTCGCTTCCAGTTTCCGGGAGAACCAGTTTTATAATGGAAAGGAAATACGGTGTCACCAAAAGGTAGGTTTATTTCCTATCTGAAGGCAAGGAAGATGATCATGAAAGGGTGTATCTATCACTTAGTGCGAGTTCAAGATGTTGAAGCTGAGTCGCCGACTCTTCAGTCAGTTCCAGTAGTGAATGAATTTCCGGATGTGTTCCCGGAAGAGCTTCCAGGCCTTCCTCCCGAGCGGGAGATTGATTTTGCGATTGATGTGTTGCCAGACACTAAACCCATATCTATTCCTCCCTATAGAATGGCGCCCGCAGAACTGAAAGAGTTGAAGGAGCAATTGAAAGACTTGCTTGATAAAGGCTTCATTAGGCCCAGTTCATCCCCATGGGGAGCCCCTGTATTGTTTGTCCGAAAGAAGGATGGCTCCTTGAGAATGTGCATTGATTATCGAAAATTAAATAAGGTGACGATTAAGAACAAATATCCTCTTCCGAGGATTGATGATCTATTTGATCAATTGCAAGGTGCCAAGTGGTTTTCAAAGATCGATTTGAGGTCCGAGTATCACCAACTAAGAGTTAGGGAGAAAAATATCCCTAAGACAGCTTTCAGAATAAGATACGGTCATTTTGAGTTCCGAGTGATTTCGTTTGGGTTAACTAATGCACCGGCAGTGTTTATGGACTTAATGAACAATGTATTCAGGCTTTTTCTGGATCTATTCGTGATTGTATTCATCGATGATATCCTAGTGTATTCTAGATCCGAGGCAGAACATGCGGATCACTTGCGTATTGTCCTTGGAGTTCTTCGAACTCGAGAGCTATTCGCGAAGTTTTCCAAATGCGAGTTTTGGTTGAACTGAGTGGCATTTCTGGGCCACATTGTTGCAGCTGACGGAATTCGAGTGGATAGCCAAAAGATTGAGGCAGTGAAGACTTGGCCAAGGCCCACGACCCCTACGGAGGTTCGTAGCTTTTTGGGCTTAGCAGGTTATTACAGAAGATTTGTTTAGGGTTTCTCTTCTATTTCTGCACCGCTTACAAAGTTGACTCAGAAGTCAGCCAAGTTTCAATGGACAGACGCTTGCGAACGTAGTTTCCAAGAGTTAAAGGGTCGATTGACTTCTGCCCCAGTTCTGACACTTCCAGAGGGATTAGAAGGATACGTTGTTTATTGCGATGCTTCAGGTGTTGGGCTAGGCTGTGTATTGATGCAACATGGCAAGGTGGTTGCGTATGCTTCCAGGCAGTTACGGAAACATGAGCAGAATTATCCTACCCATGACTTAGAATTAGCCGCGGTGGTCCATGCATTAAAGATATGGAGACATTACTTATATGGTGTCCACGTGGATATTTATACAGATCATAAGAGTCTCCAGTACATCTTCAAGCAGAAAGAGTTGAATTTGCGGCAACGACGATGGCTAGAGCTGCTAAAGGACTATGATGTTGAAATCCTGTACCACCCCGGAAAGGCAAATGTTGTGGCTGATGCTCTTAGCCGTAGGTTGATGGGAAGTCTAAGTGATGTACGACTAGAAAAGAAAGAGATGGCCCGTGATCTTCAGCAGTTAGCTAGCCTAGGAGTCCGAGTGGTGGACTCAGGTAGCAGCGGAGCTGCTATTCATAATTCAGCAGTTTCATCGCTAGTAGCGGAAGTAAAAGAGCGACAGTATGAGGATCCCACGCTAATGCAGTACAGAGATGCACTCCCTCAGAAAGAGGAGTCATCGTTTGATATTACAGGAGATGGAGTTCTCCGATGCCGGGGCAGATTATGTGTTCCCGATGTGGCAGGTCTACGCCACCAGATTTTGAGAGAAGCTCATTGTTCCTGTTACTCCATTCACCCTGGAGCGATGAAAATGTATCATGATCTTAAGTCCGTATATTGGTGGAATGGTATGAAGAAAGATATAGCGGAATTCGTGGCTCAATGTCCTAATTGTCAACAGGTGAAAATCGAGCACCAAAAGCCGGGTGGATTATTGCAAGCTATAGAAATCCCGACGTGGAAGTGGGAAGTGATTAATATGGATTTCATTTCAGGCTTACCCCGTTCTCGACGTAAATATGATTCCATATGGGTGATCGTGGATAGACTCACTAAATCAGCTCATTTCTTACCGGTCAGGACGACCTATGTGGCTGAAGATTACGCAAAGCTTTATCTTAAAGAGATAGTGAGACTCCACGGTGTTCCAGTATCTATTATCTCCAATAGAGGAACTCAGTTTACAGCCAAGTTTTGGAGGTCTTTCCAAGAGGGTTTAGGGACCCAAGTGCGCCTTAGCACGACATTTTTCACCCCAGACCGATGGGCAAGCTGAACGTACTATTCAGACTCTTGAAGATATGTTACGGGCATGTATGATAGATTTTGAAGGAAATTGGGATGACCATTTGCCACTCATTGTGTTTTCTTACAATAACAGTTATCATTCTAGCATTCAAATGGCACCGTATGAGGCTTTATATGGGCGAAAGTGTAGATCCCCGATTTGGTGGTTTGAAACTGAAGAGGCCAAGTTGATAGGGCCAGATTTGGTCCAGCAATCCATAGAAAAATTCAAGCTCATACAAGATCGGTTGTTAGCGGCTCAAAGTCGCCAAAACTCCTATGCGGATAATCGCCGAAGAGACTTGGAGTTTGAAGTGAAAGATCGAGTATTCTTGAAAGTGTCGCCAATGAAGGGCGTTATGAGATTTGGCAAAAAGGGGAAGCTTAGTCCCCGGTATATAAGGCCTTACGAGATTGTGCGCAAAGTAGGCAAAGTGGCCTATGAGCTAGATCTACCTCCAGATTTGGAGTCGGTTCATCCAGTATTCCATGTCTCGATGCTTCAGAAGTGTGTTGGAGATCCTACGAGGATTGTCCCAGTGAATGATATTCAAGTGACAGAAAAGTTAACTTATGATGAAATACCCATTGCCATATTAGATAGTCAAGTACGGAGGCTTAGAAACAAAAAAGTGGCCTCAATTAAAGTTCTGTGGAGAAATAACAATCGAGAGGAAATGACATGGGAAGCAGAAGAGAATATGCGATTCAAATACCCACATTTATTTCAGCCATTGGGATAAGTCCAAGATGAGACGTCGAGATCATGAGGTATGTATGATTCCCTTTTATACATTCAGGTCGTGTGTTGCCAAATTTCTAGTGCTGTTGTATTGTTGCCCTGTGAGGCATTGTTATTGTGGGTTGCTGTGACAGGGTGGTAGTGCCACATTACAGAGGAAACTCTGGCGAAATTTTTATAGAATTCCCCAAGCCTTTAACATTCGAGGACGAATGTTCCTAAGGGGGGTAGAATGTTACACCTCGGCAAATTTCCCGTTGATACGCAAGTGAACGAACTAGTGATGTGTGCGAGGAGTGCGAGTGTATAATGTTTCATGAGCAATGTCCGTAAATGGACGAGAATGATTAGAATGAAAAGTCGAGAAATTTGAAAAGTTGAAAGTTGGCAAAACTGCCCAGTGGTCGTAAAGTGCAAAATACGGACCGTAAACTGGTATACGGTCCGTAAACTGCCATGCAAGGTTTCGACTTTCTGCCCAGTGGAGAAATGGTAAAATACGACCAGGAGAACGGACCGTAAAGTGATTTACGGCCCGTAAACCATGGTCGTAAATCACCATGCATGCAGCCTAAAGTTTCTGGCGCTGCTTAAGGTTAAATATAACCACGAGGGACCGTAAACTGAAATACGGACCGTAAACCTCCATGGACGACCACTGTTCACCCCAGCACAGATTTTCAGTTCATTAAATATAAGGACCAAGACTTGTTTTATTTCATTTCTACACTACACCACTTCTTTCTAGAATCATCTCTCTACATTTATTTCATAAGTTTTCAAGGACTATAAGCCACCAACAACATAAACAAGTGAATCAAGTGTAAGCAAGCCATTAAATACCATTCAAGTCAAGAAATGCAAATGGAGAAAAACTAGGGTTTTGCTCAAAGTGGAGTATTATTAACCAAAGCTTGTTCCTACAACTTCTAAGGTAAGATTCATGATTTTTACATGATGTTTAAGGTATTGAAGAGTTGAAATACATGAATTGTAGAAAATATGGTCAAGTAAGTAATGAATGATGAATAGTTTGAATTGAATCATGAATGTTGTTGTGTTGTGATATGAATGCATTATAAATGTTACTAAGATCATGAACTAGACACTTTAGATGAATGGACGAAGTTGGATGTTATGACCATGAATATGGGTGAATTAGAGGCAAATTAAGGAGTCTAAATAATGTGGATAACGTGAATGACTAATGGCCATTGTTATGATATTAATGAAGGTATAGACGCTAGCATTGGAAGGAAGCGTGCAAGTGTAGAATAGTCCGACGAAAAGGTATGTAAGGCTAACCCTTCTTTCATAAGGCATGGTTCCTTGGCCAAACTCTTAAATCCTCTATATGAGTATGTTGTGTTCAAGTGATTGACACTCCGAGCTCATAAGCTCACGACCCTCGATACGTGCTACGAATGTACTACGCACCCCATTGACGAGTAAGCATAAGATAGAGATGTAGCGAAAACGATGATGATAGTGATGACGATGATAATAATATTGATGCTAAGGGTGCCTACGGGCTATTATATTCACATGTACCTATGAAGGGCTATAATGACACTCCGAGCTTATAATGTCGGGTAGCATATATGTATATGGATGTATATATATATGTATGTATATGATTACGTAACGCGCGCACACATCTGCAGATGGTACGGATAACCCTGAAGCCTTGGTAGGGCCAGGTAGAAATAACATTGAGCCTTGGTTGGCCAAGTATGTATGAAACACTGAACCTTACGGTCGGGTACGCTATGTATGTATATAAGTGTATGGCTATGTATATAATATGAATATGAATATGAAAAGACTATGTATACGAATACGAGCCCTATTATGAAATACGCATGAGAAATGGAAAGTCCCTATGAAAGGCAGGTAAGTGCCATTATGATGATATTATTGTCTTCCCTCCTATGCCACTTCATATATTGTCTATGATGCTTCTATATTGAAGTTAATCATGTTTTACATACTTAGTACATTCTTCGTACTGACGTCCTTTTGTTTGTGGACGCTGCGTCATGCTTGCAGGTGCACAGGGAGACAGACTTGATCCATAGCTGCTTATTCAGAGATTACATAGCGGAGCTCCATTTCCTTCGGAGCCATAGCTTTTGGGTACTTATTCTTTTGTGTATATAATTATGGGCATAGCGGGGTCCTGTCCTGCTCATGTGACATGTTATACTCTTTCTAGAGGCTCGTAGTCATGTGTATATGGTTAGACAGGTCCGGCCTTGTCGGCCTATGTTTTGTATATCATTTTGTCGGCCACGTTGGCCACGTATATTGATGTGGCATAGATTCCTATAGTGATATAAATGTACCGTTGTCCAATTGGGACTAGTTGACGAATGAATGGAAATGTATGTATAATTATGTGGCTCACCTAGATGTAAGTATAAGAGTAAGCTAAGAGGGTGCTCGGGTGGGTTAGCACCGGGTGCTCGTCGCGGCCCCGAGTCGGGTCGTGACAAGTTCCGAGTGATGTCGTTTGGGTTGACTAATGCTCCGGCAGTGTTCATGAATTTGATGAATAATGTATTCTGGCCACTCTTGGACTTATTCGTGATAGTATTCATTTATGATATTTTGGTATACTCTCGCACAGAATCAGAACATGCAGTCATGTAGGTATCGTTCTTGGAATTCTTCGAACCCGAGAATTATAGGCAAAATTTTCAATGTGCGAGTTTTGGCTGAATTCTGTAACATTTCTGGGCCATATTATTTCAGATAATGGCATTCGTGTCGACACTCAGAAAATTGAAGCTGTGAAGACTTGGCCAAGGCCTACGACGCCTACAGAAGTCCGTAGTTTCCTGGGATTGGCATAATACTACAGAAGGTTCGTAAAAGGGTTTTCGTCTATTTCAGCCCCATTGACGAAGCTAACCCATAAGTCAGTTAAATTTCAATGGAATGATGCTTGTGAACGCAGCTTCCAAGAGTTGAAAGACAGATTAACCTCAGCTCCAGTCTTAACACTTCCAGAAGGGCCAGATGGCTATGTTGTGTACTGTGATGCTTCCGACGTTGGGTTAGGATGTGTGTTAATGCAGAACGGTAGAAATATTGCTTATGCTTCGAGACAGCTGCGGAAACATGAAAAGAATTATCCAACTCATGACCTCGAATTAGCTGCAGTCATTCATGCATTAATGTTGTGGAGACATTACTTGTATGGTGTGCATGTCGATATCTATATAGATCACAAGAGCCTTCAATACATTTTTAAGCAGAAGGAGTTAAATCTGCGACAAAGGAGGTGGTTAGAGTTATTGAAAGATTACGATGTGAATATTTTTTACCACCCTGGAAAAGCAAATGTAGTAGCCGATGCGCTCAGCCGCCGATCAATGGGCAGTTTATGCGAAGTTCCTCCGGAAATGAAAGAATTAGTTCATGAGCTCCACCAGCTAGCTAATCTTGGTGTACGTGTAATTGATTCGGGTTGGTCAGGAATTGGTATAAATGATCCCACGGTTTCGTCTATAAATATGAAAGTGAAAGAGCGACAATATGAAAATCCTCAGTTGAGCCATTATAGAGACGTATTTCATGAAAAAAAGAAGTCCCCATTTGAAGTTTCCATGGATGGAATTCTTAGATACCAAGGCAGGCTGTGTGTGCCAAATGTCGCAGAATTGCGTCGACGAATTCTAGAAGAAGCCCATTATTCCCGGTATTCTATTCACCCAGGTGCAACAAATATGTATCACGATCTCAAGTTGATATATTGGTGGGATGGCATGAAGAGAGACATAGCAGAATTTGTAGGCCAATGTCCAAATTGCCAATAGTAAAGATCGAACATCAAAAGCCAGGAGGATTGTTGCAAGCAATGGAAATCCCTACTTCGAAGTGGGAAGTGATCAACATGGATTTTATTATGGTGTTACCTCGTTCTCGAGGCAAGTATGATTCCATATGGGTGATTGTGGACAGATTGACGAAAGCAGCTCATTTTTTTCCAATTAGAACCACATACTCAGCAGAAGATTATGCGAGGGTATATCTCAACGAGATCGTGCGACTCCATGGTATTCCAATATCTATTATCACCGATAGAGGAGCACAATTTACAGCCAAGTTCTGGAAGTCTTTTCAAGAAGGCCTAAGTACCCAAGTGAAGCTTAGCACGGCATTTCTTCCGCAGATTGATGGACAAGCCGAACGTACTATTCAGACCTTGGAGAATATGCTAAGAGCATGTGTTTTAGACTTTGATGGTAGTTGGGATGATCATTTACCTTTGATTGAGTTCGCATATAACAACAGCTATCATTCCAGTATTCAAATGGCTCCCCAATTGGACGGTTTGAAATAGGAGAAGTGCAGCTAATAGGCCCTGAATTGATTCAGCAAGCGGTAGAAAAAGTCAAAGTGATCCGAGATCGATTGTTGATAGCCCAAAGTCGCCAAAAATCTTATGCGGACAACCGCCGGCGAGACTTGGAATTTCAAGTTAATGATTGGGTATTTTTGAAGGTATCACCAATGAAGGGGGTGATGAGATTTGGCAAGAAAGGGAAGTTAAGTCCTAGATACATTGGACCTTATAAAATTATCCGTAAGGTGGGCCATGTAGCTTACGAATTAGACTTGCCTTCAGAACTCAAGTCAGTCCATCCAGTTTTTCATGTCTCGATGCTCCGCAAGTGTATTGGAGATCCTATGAGGATTGTCCCCATAGATGATGTTCAGGTGACATAAAATCTAGCGTATGAAGAAAATCCCATTGCCATCTAAGACAGGCAAGTACGAAGACTTCGAAATAAGGAAGTAGCTTCAGTCAAAGTCTTATGGCGAAATGACAACCGGGAAGAAATGATTTGGGAAGCGGAAGAGAGTATGAAGGTCAAGTATCCGCACTTATTCCAACCCCCAGGCGAGATTCAAGATGAAACACCAACATTATGAGGCATGCATGCTTACTTTTCATGCTTTTGGTCGTGTGTGGCCATAAATATATTGATATTGTATTGTAGCCCTATGAGGCAATGTTATTATGGGTTGTTGTGACAGGACGGTAGTGCCATATTACAAGGGAAACTCTGGCGTAATTTTCGTAGAATTCCCGAATGTTTAACATTCGAGGACAAATGTTCCAAAAAGGGGGGAAGAATGTTACACCTTGGAAATTTCATGTCGTCGCATAGTGAATGAACCAATGTGAGCTTGAGGGTAACAGGAAGTTCTTAAGACTATATGAAAAATATTTGGTGGTCTTAGAATGCGTACGTTAAGATCTTGAAGTTATATGAATTGATGGAGTAAGGATTGATAAGGATAAGTGGAGTATAAGTGAGGTTTAGGAAAGGTTTTATAAATTATTCCGTTACGAAGTGTTTGGCGAGGCCTTGAGGGCGAGTTATAGGGATGTTTAGATCATTAATGAAGTATTAAACATGTGTTAAGGAGGTTGTACAAGGATTGGAGATCAAACGAAACGACGGGAACAACTTCGGAAAAAAAAACTGCGAGTTACACGACAATGTTATACGGCCCGTGGAATGTTATACGGACCGTATAATGGTCCGTATAACTCAACAGCAACTAAGTATTCCATGGTGGTGAACCACGTCCACTTCCACCGACCGTACAAGTGTCCGTGGAAGTCCCGATAGGCTGAGTAAGTTCAATTGTATAAATGTGATCCCACTTCATTAATTTCATTTTCCACACACTTCTTCATCTCTCTCAAGACCTCTAGAAGGTTCCACATACTTCATCTACAAGAATATAAGGGAAATCAAAGCTTTATACCATAAATTCAAGTGAATAGAGTGCAAGGAAGCTCTTTGGGGTTGCTTGAGTCAAGAAATCTCTTGGAAGTTGAAGCTAGGGTTTTCTCCAAGTAAAGCGTTGCCAACCAAAACCCGTTCCTACGCATTCAAAGAAACGTGAAAATTGAAGAGGAGCATTCAAGCGATAGAATAGCTAGACAAAAAGGTATGTGAGGCTAGTCCTTTCTTTCTAATGGCATGAATCCTATAGCATGACTTTTCCTTCCTCTTCATGAATTTCCTACATTCCGGAAAGCTAAGAGTCTATGTTTATAAATAGCTATATGCGATAAGCTATATGTTATGAGCCCAATAATGATGATGATGGGCATAACTCTAAAGATCCTAGAGTACATGATATGATGTTCCTATAAAGTTGACGATGTTGTTCATTGTATACACGTACCTTATATACTATTTCCTTCTAGGTAAGGCAGAATACTTATAAATGTCCATAACGGAATCGGGGGCTCACGATCTTACGTCACCCCGATAAAGCATAGCTCTCTTGAGTTATTATGCATGTATTATGATATTAGTATGATAAGTCTATGAGCTATGTGCATGATGTTATCACAGCGCGCCTACATGGCCGAGCAGACACCGCTAAGGCGGGCAGCGTATACACCATGTCTAGATGACATAGGCAAACACCACTAGTGGGCGGCATGAGATGGTACCCCAGAAGCGGGAGGCCTGGACGCAGGCTAATGATTATCACACCGATCCGATATGGACGGGCAGCTTATACATTTATGCATATATAATATGATGATGATTATGAGTAAGCCTGCATGCTTTATTTCTTTTATAGTTGACAGCCAGACACAGATGCTCCTTGTTGATGTTTCCTTTATTTCATTGACATATCATTATTGTTTATGCCTCTCATACTCAATACAATGTTCGTACTGACATCCATTTTCTTTGGACGCTGTGTTCATGCCCACAGGTAGACAGGGAGTGAGCTTGATCCGGACTCGTAGTAGCGGTCGGCAGACTTGAGAGCAGTCCATTGTTCTGGAGGTGCTACTTGGTTCAATCTTTTGTGTATATTCATGTATATGTATTTTGGGCACGATGAGGTCTTGTCCCGTCCCTATGTCTAGAACTGTAGTAGAGGCTTGTAGATACGCAGTGTGGGTTATATGGTCTCACGAGGTTATCATTTTGCCTGTATATATATATATATATATATATTATTTTGATGGCCGAAAGGCTTATGTATGTAAAAGTGTTTATGTTCTCATAAGAAAAATGATTTTCTTATGATTTGAGTATGAATTTGATAAAACAGCGTTTAATGAGTACGATGAGTAGTAGAACGAGTGGCGCTCGGTGGTTTGCCCCGGGTACTCGCGATGGCCCCTAGTCGGGTCATGACATTACACCCCATACTTTCGAAGAAGCACTTATCAAATTTTAACGTAAGTATATTAAACTATGTCTAAGTAAAACAACCTTGGAATATAAGGAGCGGAGCATTATTGAATATATTCTAGGAATAAGGGATGAACATTAGGAATATCGGGAGGTCCTACAAGGAAATGAGTAGAAGAAGTTGAGTTAGCAGGACTTTGGAAGAAGATGACCGTTTCTTTGAACGACAAAGTATGAGCCAACTTGGGGAAAGAATATCTTCTAGCATATGAAGAGTTTTGAAGGAAACCAACCCGCTAAGTTACAATTCATGAAGTCTAGTTTCCAACGCAACATACCGCTCGTCGATACCGCATCAGAGTAAAGAGTTATGGATGTTACAAGTCTGGCTGATAGGTCAGAGATTTAGTCAGCACGAACGCACCACCCGTAGGCGCGAACACCCAGAAGGGGCATCAGACAACCCAGCGCGAACGCGCCACTTCCCGGCGTGATCGCGCAGAAGTAATTTTAAGTCGGTGGCAACCAACTTCAACACACTATATAAGGGCTAAAACCCTTTTTTTCATCAAAAATATTTCCCCAAAAATCTCAACACATATATAGGGGTGTGTGTGTCATAACAATTATGAGATTAGAGTGATTTTGAGTGGTAGAGCATTACTCAAGGCACGGGTACGTATAGCAGTGACTATAGCATCATTTTGTGGTAGATGTTGGCTTGGATTGAAAATAAATATTGAAGATATTGCTGTTCTAGTAAGAAAAAGGTATGAATATCCCCTTATTGATATAGATTTAGGTTTACTTACGAAGAAAGAGCTATTAAATAGTCATATAATGAATTAGTTGGTTGATAAATCGGATAAACATCGTATGGATGTTTTATGGAGTATTTTGGTATTAGTGTTATTGTTGTTGTTGTTGTTGTTGTTGGTTGTTGGTATTGTGTTTTCGGGCTAGGGATATAAACAGGGGAGATGCTGCCCGAATTTTGGCAGATTCTATAAGAATTTAATTTGAAGGCTTAAGACTATGACGATGAGCCTAACCATAGTATGAATGGTTTTATATGTAGATTACGAGACTACGAAAGATCTTATGTAGATTGCAAGAAAGGAAGTAAGCTTCCAGGTATGTTAAGGCCGTTCCTTTTTTTCTTGGCATGATTCCATATGTGGTAAGAGTGTAACGAACCTTGTGACTAGAGATTTATCAAAGTAGAGCTTGTCATATTGTCGCATAGTTTCCGAGTGTTATGTTAGTCTTTCTGAGGGGCCATATCCCCTCAATTTGTCCTTGATTTTATAGAGAGACAGAAGAGACATGTTACAGTATCGGTATTTTTCAGCTTATGCATGATATACATATATTTTCTTTAGCCTGGCGACTTGGTCAGTGAGACATGTTCTTTAGCCTAGCCACTTGGTCAGTGAGACAGATATGCCTGGCCTACAGGTTAGTGAGATAGATTTCCTAGCCTACGGGCCAGTGAGACATATTGCCAGGCCTACGGGTCAATGAGACAGATTGCCTGGCCGACGGATCAGTGAGACAGATTGCCTGGCCGACGGGTCAGTGAGATTTTGTTTTTTTTACAGTTTCCTGGCCACTTGGTCAGTGAGATATATAATAGTATTATATTGTATTTCATATGAGACAGGTCAGGTGAGATATTCAGTGCATTCTTTGGCCTCCAAATTGTATTATTTCAGTTCAATTTTTGTTATCGTTGCCTTACATACTCAGTACATTGTTTCGTACTGACGCCCCTTTTGCTGGGGGCGCTGCGTTCATGCTCGTAGGTTCAGGTAGCCCGACAGGCAATCCAGCTCAATAAGTCTTCCACTCACCTGCAGACAGTGCGTTCCACTTGGCTCGGAGCTGCAGTCCCTTTTGGTATGCTATTTTGACATATATATATATATAGGTATGACGGGGCATTGTCCTGTTCTTTCTACAGCTCATGCTTTATAGAGGTCTGTATACAGTTTTATGTAGTTGGGATGTTATGTATCCTTGTCAGCTCTTATTTTTGTTGTACAACATATGTAGCGGCCTAGTCAGCTTACACTGTTATCCTCAGCACGTATGTGTATATATATATATATATATATGCTAGTTGTGAGTTTTGATGTAGAGTCTATTGTGTTGGTCCTACAAGAGTTAGTATAGCTCAGTTAGAAGCTACAAATGGTCTACCCTATTGCTCAGTGAGATCCAGGTGCGAGTTTAGGAGTGCTTGGTCAGTAGATGTCGGGCACTCATCACGACTCATCGGCTTGGGTCGTGACAGAAGTGGTATCAGAGCAGTTCTATCTTAGGGTTGTCTACTGACCGTGTCCAGTAGAGTCTTGTTTATGGGTGTGAAGCATGCCATACTTATAAACAGGAGGCTGCAGGGCATTTAGGAACCATTGACCATTCTTTCTATCTTAGATCGGGCAATAGAGCTAGAGTCTAGGAAAGATCGTTCTTGACCCTCTTTCCCTGCTAGATAAGTGTAAATTAATATAGATGAAGAGGACAGTTTCTGATATTAGGGGTGTAAAGAAGGCCCCCAGGGTGGACTCCGGACTACCGCTACCAGGACAGATTAGGAGGAGTCTTAGTTACTCTATTGAGTCAGATCCTTCTGAGGAGATGATTGAGACGACTCCCCCAGAACCTGTGACTTCTATGGAGGAGGATCCGTCAAAGGATAGCTATGAGACAGACCCGTCTGAGGTGGAGTAGGAGGCTCCTGAGACTGCACCAAAATTGGTCCCTCCAGTTTCTCCTATGATTTATCATTATGTCAGAGCAGCCACGAGTGTAGGTGTTACATAGGTATCTAGCCCTCCGTCTTGGCCTTTAGTCAATCAGGAGCTGCTAGAGTATTTGTATCCTTCGGATAATGATGGGGGAGATGAGGATGGTTGTCACGACCCAGCCCCGGGGCCGTAACTAGTGCCCGTGTAGGACACCCGTTCACACTTATTTAACAGAATCGACATACAAATAACTTACACAGACACAAAAGTAAGATATTGTCTTAAGCGGTTGCATATCATCGAATGAGTCATAAGAAAGCCGACGAGGCTGTCACAAAACATGTCGTCCCACAGACACATACACATACATATACGTATAAGCCGTTAAGGCTATCACAGCAAACGGAACCGCTTAAGACACAGATCACACAAACATGACAGAACATAAACTATCCACAACCCACATCTATGTCTACAGGCCCCTAAAACAGATAGCAAAACCATATGGCGGGACATGGCCCCGCCGTACCCTTGAATATATATATATATATATATATATATATATATATATATATATATACACATATACAATGGAAAAGTCTATACCAGAATGTGGGCTCCAGAAACAAAAGGAGCACTCCAAAGCAGCAGAATAGGTATACTAAACTGGCGGGTCACCAGAATGAACGTCTGTACCTGCGGGCATGAAACGCAGCCCCCGAAGAAAGGGGGTCAGTACGAAATATGTACTGAGTATGTAAAGCATGACATACAGTAATCCCAATCATAACTGAAACAAGAAGTGTGGAAAATGAATACAGAATTAGTATATCAAAGCCTGTTCTGAAAACATAAATAGTGCAAATACAAATCATGCATATGGCTCAGGAACGTGGTCGCCACTCCGACGCTAGCGCCACAACACATCATACTCCAGAAGGTTTCAAATCCCCGTACAACTCCAACACACATCATAACACATCATACGCCATAACACATCATAAAACCATATTTAGGCGGTACCCGGCCCTTTAGTAAGTGACTCGGCGAACCGTATGTCACGACCCAGCTCCGTGGGCCGCGACTGGTGCCCTATTTGGACACCCAAACTGACTTACGTACCAGATCGACATATCAAAGATTTATTCAGACTTAACATACGTTATTTCAAACAGATACTAAGAACAAAGGTCATCTTAAGCGGCTGCCCGTACAGAAATATCATATCAAATCCGGTAGGCTGGCGGAATACACATCGCCCAGATATACAAACATATGGGCCGTTTTGGCCATAACAGCAACCGGGACCGCTTAAGGCACAGATCATAAACAGAAACGAACAAACATGACCCATGACCCACATATATGACTAAAGGCTCTACAAAACATAATAGAAACATATGACGGCACAGGGCCCCGCCGTACCCAAATAGCCATACATATACAGAACGTGTATAACAGAAGATATGTACCAAAAATATGAGCTCCGGATCAAAAGGAGTACTCCAAGTGGCAGAATATGTATCCTATACTGGAGGATCACCAAAACGAATGTTTGTACCTGCGGGCATGAAACGCAACCCCCGAAGAAAGGGGGTCTGTACGAAATATGTACTGAGTATGTAAAGCATGAAGTACAGTAATCCAAATCAGAACTGAAATAAAGAGTATGGAAAGCGGTTACAGAACCAGTATATCAAACTTGTTTTAAAAACATAAGTAATGCAAGTAAAAATCATGCATAAGGCTCAGGAACGTGGTCGCCACTCCGACGCTGGCGCCACAACACATCATACTCCAGAAGGTTTCAAATCTCCGTACAATCCCCGAACATATCATATCATCATATCATATCAAAACATCAGAACATATCATATGCCGTATCACATCATAACGCCGTATATATATAAGCGGTACCCGGCCCTATGGCGAGGTCTCGGGAACCGCAACACATCATACCGCCGAATATACATAGTGCGCACGATCACAAAACCGGCCCGGGATCCGGCGAATGATATCATAGTAGTGGGCACGAGCAGAGTAGTGCGGAAACTATATGCATATAAATAAATAAATTTCGAAACTCAATGATCAAATATATTTACGGCATCCGAAGGCTCAGAAATCAGTTTCGGGTCAATCGGAGTTAGTATACGAAAGTTACAAACTTTTGAAGTACAAAACTTTCTAAAAGCATTTCAGAAGCTCTTTTCGGAAATTCAAGTGACATTCATATTAGGGAAACTTTCAACCATTACTATGGAGCAAATGGAGCCTTTAAGATCATATGTACGTATCAAAATATATGTATCCAAAGCTTTAGCCATATCAAATATTTTTCGGACATCATTATGGATCACATATTCATACTAGGAAGCTTGTGGATAACATTATGGATCAAATCAAATGGGGACTTTAAGACCATATTTTCATATCGAAATATTCGTTAAAGGCTTTAGTCTTCTCGTTTTTCTTTCGAACAACATTCGGAACATAACAATTAGAATCTTTGAACATCATAAAATATGTATCCAGTCATATGGAATAGCTTATGGAGGTCAAAGATGTAAGCCATCCTAATGGCTCTAAGAATAGGATTTTTCTTTAGGAGCATACTTATACGTTATTTGTTCATTCCAAAAAGGTCATGCCAAAAGAAAGAAAGGTAGGCTTTACATACCTCAATCGCTTGCTAACAAATCCCGATCACTCTCTAGACAAATCTCGATTCAAGTCTCGGGTTCTCCAAGATCTACAATAGCGTTATTAATTACCAAACATTAGCTACAAGTACTTAGAAATCAAAATTCTAACTAGTACTTGTCTACAGAAATTTCGGCAGCATCTCCCCTGTAAATTCAACAACCCCGAGAATTTAACTCGGCCAAATTCATCAACAACCATACCAACAATACCAACAACCATAATAATAGTCATCAAGAATCAATTTAAACGCATTCTAACATTAATGACTTTCTTCTCTACATAGCGTATCATATTCAATTCGACTACGTCTTTTCAAGCCAATATCACCATTTACATATTCATTTCCTAGCTCAATATTATTCAAACATAATTTAAGGACATTTCAAACAATCTACACCACATCCCGACAATCCCACCAAAACCATACCTCACCCGAAACATCCAATCTTCGACACGAACATTCACAACACATTTTTATCCTCCAATTTCATCATCAACAACAACCATTTGCACTTTAGCAATTCCATTCCCATAATTACAAAAGACCATAATAAAATCATATGATTTCCTACAACAACTTAACAACCAAATTTTCATGCCAACATAAACTATTTGCCTCCCATTTACATCACAAGGGTCATAACAACACAATTAACATAATAAATAATAAAAAATCATCCTTCTCCATCAACCACCCTACACGGCCACACACACATACCCACAACGCACAAATTTCCTACTTTACATTCATTTCCATATACTACAATATATATATATAATTCTTCCAAGACAAAAAGGATAGAATCT
Source organism: Lycium barbarum (assembly GCF_019175385.1). Taxonomy (NCBI): domain Eukaryota; kingdom Viridiplantae; phylum Streptophyta; class Magnoliopsida; order Solanales; family Solanaceae; genus Lycium; species Lycium barbarum. The sequence goes on from NC_083343.1 coordinate 77,119,301, forward strand.
TTACCTTTTTCTTCAAATTCTTCACTAGATAAAAAAAGTACTTTCTTGCCTCAAAAATTATACCACGTTGAAGAGGGTCTTGAACTTAGTAGAAATACTAGAAAACTATAATTTTGGATCAAAGATTGATGGCCTCAAATTTGTTTTCTTTCTTTCTCTTTGGGCCTCTTTTTTCCTCCACATGGCCGGCCACCACCTAAATGAATTGGGCCTTTTGTATTTTTTTTTTTCATTTCATTTGAGCCCAATTAATTATGGGTCTTACTTGTAATTCCCGAAACTAATTTCCAAAATTCCCAATTTTTCCCTTGGCCTTCTTCCACATTTCCACATCAACATTTCACAATCAACACATATATATTAAATAAAATCAAAATATGGCCTTATTTCTTACAAGTCAAAATTATTTCGAATTTTCCGAATATGGAAAAAGTATGGGATATAACATCCTCCCCCCCTTTAGAACATTCGTCCTCGAATGTTAAATTAGCCTTATAGGTCTTACAAGCATTTTGGGGGAGGTTCTTTATATGGACAGCACATATAAATCATTCATTAATCAAAATAACTAGTTACGGAATTTAGATTACCCGAAGGCATAGGAAACAAATGAGGGTACTTCTTCTTCATCTCGTCCTCCGCTTCCCAGGTCATTTCTTCTCTATTATTGCTTCGCCACAAGACCTTAACAGAGGGTACATCTTTGGTCCGTAGTCTCCTCACCTGACGATCCAGAATAGCTACAGGTTGTTCTTCATAAGACAATTCCTCTGTTACCTGGATATCCTTTGTAGGGAATATTCTGGAAGGATCGCCAATACATTTACGGAGCGTTGACACATTGAATACCGGATGTACTGCCTCCAGATCAGATGGTAGGTCTAACTCGTAGGCGACCTCGCCTATTTTCCGAATAATCTGATAAGGCCCAATATATCGCGGACTGAGCTTTCCTTTTCCGCCGAATCTCATCACACCCTTCATAGGCGACGCTTTCAGGAATACCCAGTCTCCAATATGGAACTCTAAAGGTCGACTCTGGGCTACTAACAACTGCTCCCAAATAAGTTTCACTTTATCGACTGCTTGTTGGATCATATCTGGACCAATCAATTTAATTTCACCCACATCGAACCAACCAATCGGGGATCTGCATTTCCTACCATATAGGGCCTCATACGGTGCCATCTGGATGCTGATATGATAGCTATCATTATAAGCAAATTCGATAAGCGGCAAATGATCATCCCAGCTACCTCTGAAATCAACTGCAACTTATCATACCCATCTATACTTGAAGCTTAAGTCGAGTTCTTCTTTCTCGTGCTCTTTAAATTCACTGTCTTCTAGTAACTAGCTCATTCTGACCATCTCGCTTAAACTATTTTGCAATTTCCCTTAATTCCACTTATAACACTTTAGGCATATTATCTCGTGTCGTTTCTCTATTTTTGACTCATCTCTTCTATCGCCCCTTTACTCAGATTTTTGTCCTTAGTTCTCCTATCATGCATCCTATTGCAATCTTTACACGAGTATGTGTAGATGCTCAAATCGGCCCAGAAAATATCTTAGTGTCGTCTCACTAGTCTTCATACTTTACCTTACATTCTTCCTTCATACCTTTCAATAGTATCGGGGCCCAATTATGGCTTTTGCCATCCGTGCTAATTATGTCTCTGTAGTTTGCCTCTAACCACCTTACACCTTTCTTTGGCGTATCCAAAATATTGCAACCGCATTGCTGTTACTGAACTCTTACCCTTTTTATCAAGTGCTTACTTGGCCTTATCCTTAGCATACAAGTATTCGTAGGTTGCATAACTATTCTTGTACAATTTGTATAAAGGGTATCTAATCATAGTCACAGTCCTTCCTTTTCCCGGTTCATCCTGTTTTACATATCTTATCGTACTATCACTCACTTGCTGTCTATTTCGCCATACTCCTTTCCCTTTCTCTATTCACCATTTGGTTCTCTCATATCTTGTTATAGGAGAGATTTCCTATCCTTTCTCCTTTGCTACTTATACATCACAATATCATTAGCCAATAACTCGGTTGTCAACATCTTAACCTCTAATCCGGTATAGCCTTGCTATCTTTTATAATATCTTTTAAGTTACTCGTTACCATTCTCTTGTCGTATTCTTCTTGTTGTCGTTTTTCAAGCATCCACTTCCTGTTGTCATATTATCCAAGACCTCTACCAATAATTCTCTGCACTGTATTCCATACCATCTTGACTTCTATCCGCTTATTGCTGGCCTTCAAATCTCACTAACTTGTTTCTGCAAGGAATCTCACTTAAAGTTTGAGAATTCACATTAAACGTGTTGCAGTGTCCATTATTTCCATTTATACTTACTTTACTTTTACCCGCTTCCCCCTTTTTTGGGGTTGTACTCATATCATCTCTATGTCTTTTCTTTATAATCTATAACTTGATTATCTTCGTACGAGACCTCAACAAAATCACGAGGCGATGAGAACTCTCGATTATATAGTACTAAATCCTATCTGATGGTTGGTACTCAGGTATTGTAGTTAATGTAGCAATTTATCTGAGGCCACGTTCCATTTATTACGATCAGTAATTAGCTAGTGCTTATAGTCGTTTCAAATTCTCCATTAGGTAGAACTTATATTCTAATGATAAATGTCCCAAACTTTCTTATAACACTATCTTTATCCCCACGAATATCGTCTGTTTCTTCTTATAAATTCACAATACATCAGTTGTTTCGCAAATCCACAATCCTTGTCCTGTAAAAATTTCACTATTCCCAAGGTGAAGTCGCATATATGCAGTACTCTTTTATGCCTCATACTCTTTCTCTCTTGTTGTATATCAAATGCTAACTTCTAACTTACCCGAAATCATGTCGAATATTTCTTAATAGTGGTCTTGTCTTATTATCGTTTCGTCGCACTACATATTTAAGTCCATAACTATATGTTTCCCCTTTTATTCTATACTCATACTCAATTAATTACTTCCGTCTTGGGTACTTCCTTTAGTATTTCTTTCATTTCTCCAGTCTACATCTTTTATTTCGTGCACGAGGAATCTCATGCTATTCCCGTATCCTTCAGAAAACACAACTTCTATATAAGCCCTTTCTCATTTTCAAATTATTCTTATCACACCAGTCATTTGTGGTATTTGTTCTGTCTTGTTGCTCATCTTTTCCTAGATCATCTTTAGTACTTCACCAACAACACATGAAATATATGATTCTAGACAGCCCACAAGTTTAAGTTTTTATTCCACAAATTCTATCTCCAATTAGTCGATGAGAACTGATAAAATGTTACTATAAGACATTCTCCAACCATCAGCAGAAGAAAACTAGAGTCTGACAAGCATCACAGAACTTCTTAGTACTTAATTCACATAGTTTACCTCTATATTTATTTTTGAGTCATGAGCGAATCATTTAATTCCCAACTGCTTGCCATATGCTTTGTATTCTTCCAATTAGGTGAAACTTAATCGCCGGACATTTTTGCCCTTCAACATAGGTTTTTTCTAAAGCAAAATGTGGTTGGAACGTATTCTGGTCCGTTTAAATGAATTGCGAATTCGCTGCTCATATATGCTTTCTCGAAATAAAATTTCCCAAATAAGGATGATGCTGCTTACGAATGACATGGAGGATATCTCTTAAGCTTTAATACAACGTAGTAAATTTACCCTATCGGTATCGACTTTTAAGACATATTATGAACTTATATCTCATTCTTCTTTTTATATTTCTGGGAAAATTTGGGCAGAGGTTCCTCTGTACTTCTTACTATCCCAAAACCTGCACGCAGGAAATACCAACAATGCCTCACAGGGCCAACATATATACGTATATATCATACCGTATCAAAGCCACACAGGGCTAACAATTTCAAGTAAAAGTATAAAGATGTCGAGATTTACCTCACATGTCCAACTCAAACTGCACCTATTACACTTTCCTGTTTACCTTATCTTTCATTCTTCAACCATATTTTTCAATCATATCTCGATATTCTTACCTTATCCAACATGCCCCTTTCGCCCCGTTGCTTACCTGTGTACAGTGCAGCTTCCAATATCATCAGCCACTCTCTTTTGTCGATACCGTTCTTCAGCTGAAATTAAGGGTTAGTAGAAAGGAATTTCATTTCCTATGGCTGGGCTCTATCGCACGATCTAAGATCCAAAGAAAGGCAACACCCTAAATGTCCTGTAGCCTCATGTTTATAGATGTGGTGCACAACACACCGATAAACAAGACACTACTAGACACGGCCTGTAGACATTCCGAGGACAAACCGCTCTGATACCACTTTTGTCACGACCCAGCCCCGTGGGCAGCGACTGGTGCCCTATTTGGACACCCAAACTGACTTACGTACCAGATCGACATATCAAAGATTTATTCAGACTTATCATAAGTTATTTCAAACAGATACTAAGAACAAAGGTCATCTTAAGCGGCTGCCCGTACAGAAATATCATATCAGATCCGGTAGGCTGGCGGAATACACATCGCCCAGATATACAAACATATACAAACATATGGGCCGTTTTGGCCATAACAGCAACCGGGACCGCTTAAGGCACAGATCATAAACAGAAACAAACAAACATGACCCATGACCCACATATATGACTAAAGGCTCTACAAAACATAACAGAAACATATGACGGCACAGGGCCCCGCCGTACCCAAATAGCCATACATATACAGAACGTGTATAACAGAAGATATGTACCAAAAATATGAGCTCCGAATCAAAAGGAGTACTCCAAGTGGCAGAATATGTATCCTTTACTGGAGGATCACCAAAACGAATGTCTGTACCTGCGGGCATGAAACGCAACCCCCGAAGAAATGGGGTCAGTACGAAATATGTACTGAGTATGTAAAGCATGAAGTACAGTAATCCAAATCAGAACTGAAATAAAGAGTATGGAAAGCGGTTACAGAACCAGTATATCAAACCTGTTTTAAAAACATAAGTAATGCAAGTAAAAATCATGCATAAGGCTCAGGAACGTGGTCTCCACTTCGACGCTGGCGCCACAACACATCATACTCCAGAAGGTTTCAAATCTCCGTACAATCCCCGAACATATCATATCATCATATCATATCAAAACATCAGAACATACCATATTCCATATCACATCATAACGCTGTATATATATATAAGCGTTACCCGGCCATATGGCGAGGTCTCGGGAACCGCAACACATCATACCGCCGAATATACATAGTGCGCACGATCACAAAACCAGCCCGGGATCCGGCGAACGATATCATAGTAGTGGGCAGGAGCAGAGTAGTGCGGAAACTATATGCATATAAATAAATAAATTTCGAAACTCAATGAACAAATATATTTACGGCATCCGAAGGCTCAAAATCAGTTTCGGGTCAATCGGAGTTAGTATACGAAAGTTACAAACTTTTGAAGTACAGAACTTTCTAAAAGCATTTCAGAAGCTCTTTTCGAAAATTCAAGTGACATTCATATTAGGGGAACTTTCAACCATTACTATGGAGCAAATCAAATGGAGCCTTTAAGATCATATGTGTCACGACCCAGCCCTGTGGGCCGCGACTGGTGTCCTTCTGGGACACCCCAAACGAACTCACACCCAAACCATCGTGATCAGACTCGCCCAAACTCAACGTACGTTATTCGAACTCAACAACGCAATCAGACATCTATCGAACACTTATCCTAAGCAGTCGCCCGTACAGATCAGACAATCACAAATCAGAAGGGAGGCGGAATGTACATCGCCAAATTTCAAACACACACATCAGAAGGGTGGCGGAATGCACATCGCCCCCAAATGCATATACACACATACAAACTCAGAGGACGACTTGGCCATAGTAGCATACGGGCCGCTTAAGATCGTAAAACAGACTCACAGGCAAACACACCGGACCCACGACCCACAAATCTGACTACAGGCCTCTAAACAAAACAGAACATATGAACATATGACGGGACAAGGCCCCGCCGTACCCACTCATCCAAATATACAGGATACAGACACAACAAAAGATATATACCAAAAGTAGGCTCCGGATCAAGGGGAGCTCTCCAACACAGCAGAATGAGTAGCCTAAACTGGAGGACCACCCGAACGAGCTTCTGTACCTGCGGGCATGAAACACAGCCCCCGAAGAAACGGGGGTCAGTACGGGAGAAGTACTGAGTATGTAAAGCAGAAGGTACAGAAATCACAAACATAGCTGGAGTCAGAAAGAACAAACACACCAACATCGCAAACAAAGCAAACCTGTGCGGGAGGCGAACGTACAAATGCAAATCAAATCATGTATAGGGTTTAGGAACGTGGTCACCCCCCGACGCTGGTGCCACAACACATCATAACTCCAGAAGGTTTCAAATCTCCGTACAATCTCCAGACACATCATATCACACACACATCATATCATCAGAACGTATCAAATGCCATATCACATCATAACTCCATAAACGGTAACCGGCCCTATGGCGAGGCCTCGGAAACCGTAACACATCATAACTCCCGAATATGTTGTAGCGCGCACGATCACAAAGTCGGCCCGGGTACCGACGAACGAAGACATAGCAGACAGCACGAACAGAGTAGTGCAGAAACCATATGCATGTCAAAAATAATTTGTCGGACTCAACATATAGTTTACGTATAGGCATATACTGACACCCGAAGGCTTGGAGTAGGAATCAGATTGATCAAAGTTTGCGTATAAAAGATACGAGGTTCCAAACTGTCAAATTCGCAAGAACAACTGTTCATAAGTCATTTTTCCGAAAATCTTACATCATTCAAAGTACAGAACGTACGTTAATGGCATAGGAAGTTTCAAACACATCCTTGGGTCATAAACAGACGGTTGCGGATCATAACGGACACAAACGAATCAAACAAACCGAATAAGGGGAGCCTCGGGGCCCGTGGGCCCACCTCGGGTCAAATTGCGGCGGACACAAATTACAGACTTTCGGCCCCATAGAGCCATCTAGGAAAGTTTCGAAGAGTTTCGGACACAACAACACAAGTTATGGAGGTACGAACATTCTTTCCACTAAATGTGACAAAAAGGGTTCAATCGCGCTGAGTGAATAGTGCTCGAACTTGAACTTCGATTTCCAAGAGCAGGGTTATTCCCGAGATTCCGATATTAACCTAGTAGGACTAGGACATGCCAAAAGAATGATAGGTAGGCTTTACATACCTGGTTGGCGCCTTACGCTCCTCAAATCGCAATTCCCGTTTCGTCCAGAAACTGCAAATGGTCACTTTTACCAGTTACTATTCATGAGAATTAACATTTTAGTCTTTGGGCTATATTTGGCTACCGAAATTTCGGCAGGGCTTCCCCTATAAATCTAACACCCCCGAGACTTAGCTCGGCTCAAAATACAACAACAACAACAACCCAAACATCATTAAACCATACAAACCACAATCATATTACATTAACTTCAAAATTTCACTTTAATACATAAGTTGGCAAATTCTTGATTCAACTTCAAAATTCCAAATCTATTTCCACATTAGTCCATTCATTCACTCATTCCCAATTATTCAAACACACTACATACAAGTTCCAAATCACATACAAACATCCCCAAAGTTCACTACTTTCCAATTTTCATTCAAAACACCAAAAGTTACGACGAACGTTCTAACTTGCGTCGTTTCATTCCAAATTCGTTATCATCAACCATAAATCTTATTTAAGGTCTTTAGTGTCATAAATATACTATAATATACACAAATATACCAAATGTATACGCTTTCCGATAACGTCCGAAATTATTTTCTAACACCAACTCAATTCTTTAATCAATCCTTCACAACATAAAGATCACCACAACACATTATTCAAACTAAACAAGATAAAATTCTTATGGCTTGCACCCCATGGAACTCACGGACAAACACTCCCCTTTTACACACACACACCATGCACAAACACAACCTCATCCCACAATCTTCACACTAATTCAATCACCAACACATATACATCCATTTCATATCATTAAAACATAAAAATGTTACCTTTTTCTTGAATTTCCGACTTGTCGCAACGTCGCTCTTTGTCCAAACTACTTGTATCACGTCGGAGAGCGTCTTGGGTACTCCACAACTATGTAAAACTTGAGATTTTTGGATCAACAATCAAGCTTGGAAATTTTTCTTTCTTTTTCTCTCTAGTGGCCGAAACCCCTCTTTCTTTATGTTCTTGATTTTTTTTGATCTCTTTTCTTGATAATTACCAAGTGTGCTTGATATATATCCACTCATAGGTCATGTGCATAGCACATGACCTTAATGAAATGGGCTTGGGCTTGCCCCCCCTTGGCCGGCCTCTTCAAGGACTTGGGCTTCAATTCCTTGTTGTCCAAACTTGGCCCAATTCGTGAAACGTCCCGTTTGGTAATTCCCGGAACTAATTTTTAAAATTCCAAATTTAGCCTCGGCCTTCCCCGAGGTCTTGACATCAATGATTCCATAATCAACATGAGCATAGCAACTTGAATCAAATTATTTCCTCAACACACACAAGTCTTATTTATTTCTTGATTTCCCGTCATACGAAAATACGGGACATAACATTCTCCCCCCCTTAAGAACATTCGTCCTCGAATGTTGAATCGAACTCATGGGTGTCGTACTACTCCGGGAGGGTTCTCTCGATAGTTGTCCTTTATTGATTTCTCCGACATGTCTTCTTTACCAATACTAGGGTAGATTTTTCACATCACTGACTCAAATACCTTCATAATACATTTTCTCATACTCTACGTAATCACCGAACTCTGCACTATATTCTTGTAAGGGACGGACACTTTCCAGACATCATCGTCAATATCATCTTCTTTTCACACTCCTGAGTTTCCTTACCACATCGTCGTAATCTCACTTTACTTCATATCAGACACTTCATGCCAAACAGATTCAGAACTAAAACCGGACGGATTCATGATCGGAGGCAGACATACTCAACTATGGCGAACGGATTCGTAGTCGAAGTCAGAGGTACGGAAGTATATCAGACAGACTGAGATGTGTCAAACAAATCTGGGCTCGGAGTTAGACGTACAAAGGCGTATCGGACGAATTTGTAAGCAGAATCAACACACGAAGATACACCAGACAGATTCACAATTGAAGTCAAACGTATGGACTCATATCGAACGGATCCGAAATCAGAATCAAATATACAGGATTGTTTCATACAAAGTTGTGACCAGTCAAACCGAAGTGTATCAAACACACACGCGGTCAAAATCAAACGCACCGAAGCATATCAAACGGATTTATATCCAGATTCAGACCCACAGAGGTGCGCCAGACAGGAACGGATTCAGAATCAAACGCACAAAAGGTTCATCGGATGGGAACATAGTCGAACTCAGAAACATGGAGGCGTACTAGGCAGAGCCTTATCAGACTCGGAAATGCAAAAGCGCCACAGATAGGATGTCAATTTAGGATCAAATCATTCCTATTAAGGCTTCAATAATTCATAATAATTCCCTTTATTTGCAAACTCACTCACCAAGTCGTCACACAATTTACCTTGCGTCTTACGTACCAACTCCTTCAAGGATTCCAATTACTCACACTGCTTATCTTTTATTTATCACAACATCAGTTTCTGGGGCTCGGCTCTTAACCCACATGGCACTGAATGAAAATCATACACACACATACACATACACGTACACATACACACACTTATTCGGACCTTACTGGAGAAAATCTCTGGCTGTTATTCAAATTCGTTCAATTTCCCAAGAAGTGTTGTACCCTTTCCTTTTTGCCCATTTAGTCCGCCTCGTTCCGCGCGACTCTCGAAAGGGCACTAATTACTCCACACACATCCTATTACCTTTTGGTTACCTGAAATTTCCATCTACATTAATCATACTTACACTTATGAAAAACTTTGCATTACTTCCCAGGGGGTCACCCATCCCAGAATTGCTCTGGCTTGAGCACGCTTAACCCCGAAACTTTAACGCATTTTGATGCGTCAGGGCTGATATAATTCCATCAATTGCCCTGCACGACCTTTGTCACGCAATTTTTGGCCAAACGGGGTCTTAGCAAATCTTTCGGAAATTTTTTTTCGTAGCGGGTCCCACTCTCGGCTAAGCCGTACCATTACCTTGTCGCCTTTCTGAATTTCCAACATTCACTTTCATACACATATACATATGATCACAACTAACCCACGAATTTAAGCCTCCAAACAGTCGATGTGATCCGATAGAAATGCCACCGTAAGGTGTTCTCTGGCCACCGACAGAAGAAAACTAAAGCCCGATAAGTATCGCGGGGCCTTTTGTACTTAGTCTACATATTTACTTCTATATTTCTGGAAAAATTTGGGCAGAGTTTCCTCTGTATTTCTTACTATCCGAAACCTGTACACCAGAAATACCAACCACGCCTCACAGGGCCCACACATATGTACACACATACACATCATATCACGTCGTAACGCAGCCACACAGGGCTGATGACTTCAAATAGGAATTATAACATCGTCGACACTTACCACACGTGCCCAACTCAAACGACATCGGAGGCGTTTTCCTGTTTACCTTCATCCAGGATTTCCAAAATCACTCGGCCGGTGGGGATATTTAGTCGCCCTTGCCTTGGGTCACTCGGTCTCTAATTCCTTTAAATTTCCGTCGTCTTCATAGGACAACGTTTTGCGAATATCATACACATATAGAAAATTCTAAAAACTCATACACTTATAAATAATCAATATCGGGTCTGACCTGGGGAGCTGCCGTGAGAGGTATGTCCACTATCATCCACGTCTGTCTGCTCCCTGCCTATCCGGTCTCCATTATCACCCGCATCTGAATCGGAGGGATACGGACGATCAGACAAATCCCGGCTCACTGACGACCCAGGCCAAGAACCGGAGAAATCCATAGCACTCTCCGAGGTGGCTGGGCTATCAGGGTTCTCCCTAACGATAAGAGCTGGCGCATATTTGAAAATCTCCTCCTGAGTCATCCCAGAAGAATGCTCCGATGGGCCTGCCTCATCACTATCCTGCTCCGCGGAGGTAAGAAGCTCCGGAGGGGTCATCGCCAGATCCTCCGAGATATCTGTGTCGTAGCCATCCTCCACGGGATCCTCCGCCCCAGGAATCGGGGACTCTGGAGGAGTCGTAGAGGGGTCCTCCGACGGATCCGTATCGTAGCTATCCCCCGGGGAATCCTCCGAAGGATCCGTCTCGATCGAGTAACTGGGGCCCTGCCTACTCGGCCCCGGTGACAGCCTGGGGGCCTTCTTGGCACCCCCATCCTCATCGTCGGAAGCCGTCCTCTTCATCCTTCACCAACCTACAATCACCTGCACGGAGAGGGTCAGAAATAATTTCCCAAAATACTGACGCTAACACTCTTTTCGGAGCCTTGCTGTGAACACAGCAATTCGTTGGGAGGAACCATCCTAACAGTATAGCTTTATCGCACGATCTGAGATCCCAAGAAAGGGTAACACAACATCCTAGATGTCCTGTAGCTTCCTGTTTATAGATGTGGTGCACAACACATCGATAAACAAGACTCTACTAGACACGGCCTGTAGACATTCCGAGGACAAACCGCTCTGATACCACTTTTGTCACGACCCAGCCCCGTGGGCCGCGACTGGTGTCCTTCTGGGACACCCCAAACGAACTCACACCCAAACCATCGTGATCAGACTCGGCCAAACTCAACGTACGTTATTCGAACTCAACAACGCAATCAGACATCTATCGAACACTTATCCTAAGCAGTCGCCCGTACAGATCAGACAATCACAAATCAGAAGGGAGGCGGAATGTACATCGCCAAATTTCAAACACACACATCAGAAGGGTGGCGGAATGCACATCGCCCCCAAATGCATATACACACATACAAACTCAGAGGACGACTTGGCCATAGTAGCATACGGGCCGCTTAAGATCGTAAAACAGACTCACAGGCAAACACACCGGACCCACGACCCACAAATCTGACTACAGGCCTCTAAACAAAACAGAACATATGAACATATGACGGGACAAGGCCCCGCCGTACCCACTCATCCAAATATACAGGATACAGACACAACAAAAGATATATACCAAAAGTAGGCTCCGGATCAAGGGGAGCTCTCCAACACAGCAGAATGAGTAGCCTAAACTGGAGGACCACCCGAACGAGCTTCTGTACCTGCGGGCATGAAACACAGCCCCCGAAGAAACGGGGGTCAGTACGGGAGAAGTACTGAGTATGTAAAGCAGAAGGTACAGAAATCACAAACATAGCTGGAGTCAGAAAGAACAAACACACCAACATCGCAAACAAAGCAAACCTGTGCGGGAGGCGAACGTACAAATGCAAATCAAATCATGTATAGGGTTTAGGAACGTGGTCACCCCCCGACGCTGGTGCCACAACACATCATAACTCCAGAAGGTTTCAAATCTCCGTACAATCTCCAGACACATCATATCACACACACATCATATCATCAGAACGTATCAAATGCCATATCACATCATAACTCCATAAACGGTAACCGGCCCTATGGCGAGGCCTCGGAAACCGTAACACATCATAACTCCCGAATATGTTGTAGCGCGCACGATCACAAAGTCGGCCCGGGTACCGACGAACGAAGACATAGCAGACAGCACGAACAGAGTAGTGCAGAAACCATATGCATGTCAAAAATAATTTGTCGGACTCAACATATAGTTTACGTATAGGCATATACTGACACCCGAAGGCTCGGAGTAGGAATCAGATTGATCAAAGTTTGCGTATAAAAGATACGAGGTTCCAAACTGTCAAATTCGCAAGAACAACTGTTCATAAGTCATTTTTCCGAAAATCTTACATCATTCAAAGTACAGAACGTACGTTAATGGCATAGGAAGTTTCAAACACATCCTTGGGTCATAAACAGACGGTTGCGGATCATAACGGACACAAACGAATCAAACAAACCGAATAAGGGGAGCCTCGGGGCCCGTGGGCCCACCTCGGGTCAAATTGCGGCGGACACAAATTACAGACTTTCGGCCCCATAGAGCCATCTAGGAAAGTTTCGAAGAGTTTCGGACACAACAACACAAGTTATGGAGGTACGAACATTCTTTCCACTAAATGTGACAAAAAGGGTTCAATCGCGCTGAGTGAATAGTGCTCGAACTTGAACTTCGATTTCCAAGAGCAGGGTTATTCCCGAGATTCCGATATTAACCTAGTAGGACTAGGACATGCTAAAAGAATGATAGGTAGGCTTTACATACCTGGTTGGCGCCTTACGCTCCTCAAATCGCAATTCCCGTTTCGTCCAGAAACTGCAAATGGTCACTTTTACCAGTTACTATTCATGAGAATTAACATTTTAGTCTTTGGGCTATATTTGGCTACCGAAATTTCGGCAGGGCTTCCCCTATAAATCTAACACCCCCGAGACTTAGCTCGGCTCAAAATACAACAACAACAACTGCCCAAACATCATTAAACCATACAAACCACAATCATATTACATTAACTTCAAAATTTCACTTTAATACATAAGTTGGCAAATTCTTGATTCAACTTCAAAATTCCAAATCTATTTCCACATTAGTCCATTCATTCACTCATTCCCAATTATTCAAACACACTACATACAAGTTCCAAATCACATACAAACATCCCCAAAGTTCACTACTTTCCAATTTTCATTCAAAACACCAAAAGTTACGACGAACGTTCTAACTTGCGTCGTTTCATTCCAAATTCGTTATCATCAACCATAAATCTTATTTAAGGTCTTTAGTGTCATAAATATACTATAATATACACAAATATACCAAATGTATACGCTTTCCGATAACGTCCGAAATTATTTTCTAACACCAACTCAATTCTTTAATCAATCCTTCACAACATAAAGATCACCACAACACATTATTCAAACTAAACAAGATAAAATTCTTATGGCTTGCACCCCATGGAACTCACGGCCAAACACTCCCCTTTTACACACACACACCATGCACAAACACAACCTCATCCCACAATCTTCACACTAATTCAATCACCAACACATATACATCCATTTCATATCATTAAAACATAAAAATCTTACCTTTTTCTTGAATTTCCGACTTGTCGCAACGTCGCTCTTTCTCCAAACTACTTGTATCACGTCGGAGAGCGTCTTGAGTACTCCACAACTATGTAAAACTTGAGATTTTTGGATCAACAATCAAGCTTGGAAATTTTTCTTTCTTTTTCTCTCTAGTGGCCGAAACCCCTCTTTCTTTATGTTCTTGATTTTTTTTGATCTCTTTTCTTGATAATTACCAAGTGTGCTTGATATATATCCACTCATAGGTCATGTGCATAGCACATGACCTTAATGAAATGGGCTTGGGCTTGCCCCCCCTTGGCCGGCCTCTTCAAGGACTTGGGCTTCAATTCCTTGTTGTCCAAACTTGGCCCAATTCGTGAAACGTCCCGTTTGGTAATTCCCGGAACTAATTTTTAAAATTTCAAATTTAGCCTCGGCCTTCCCCGAGGTCTTGACATCAATGATTCCATAATCAACATGAGCATAGCAACTTGAATCAAATTATTTCCTCAACACACACAAGTCTTATTTATTTCTTGATTTCCCGTCATACGAAAATACGGGACATAACAATATGTACGTATCAAAATATATGTATCCAAAGCTTTAGCCATATCAAATATTTTTCGGACATCATTATGGATCACATATTCATACTAGGAAACTTGCGGATAACATTATGGATCAAATCAAATGGGGACTTTAAGACCATATTTTCATAACGAAATATTCGTCAAAGGCTAGTCTTCTCGTTTTTCTTTCGAACAACATTCGGAACCTAACAAATAGAATCTTTGAACATCATAAAATATGTATCCAGTCATATGGAATAGCTTATGGAGGTCGAAGATGTTAGCCATCCTAATGGCTCTAAGAATAGGATTTTTTTTAGGAGCATACTTATACGTTATTTGTTCATTCCAAAAAGGTCATGCCAAAAGAAAAAAAGGTAGGCTTTACATACCTCAATCGCTTGCTAACAAATCCCGATCACTCTCTAGACAAATCCCTACTCAAGTCTCGGGTTCTCCAAGATCTACAATAGCGTTATTAATTACCAAACATTAGCTACAAGTACTTAGAAATCCAAATTCTAACTAGTACTTGTCTACAGAAATTTCGGCAGCATCTCCCCTGTAAATTCAACAACCCCGAGAATTTAACTCGGCCAAATTCATCAACAACCATACCAACAATACCAACAACCATAATAATAGTCATCAAGAATCAATTTAAACGCATTCTAACATTAATGACTTTCTTCTCTACAAAGCGTATCATATTCAATTCGACTACGTCTTTTCAAGCCAATATCACCATTTACATATTCATTTCCTAGCTCAAGATTATTCAAACATAATTCAAGGACATTTCAAACAATCTACACCACATCCCGACAATCCCACCAAAACCATACCTCACCCGAAACATCCAATCTTCGACACGAACATTCACAACACATTTTTATCCTCCAATTTCATCAACAACAACAACCATTTACACTTTAGCAATTCCATTCCCATAATTACATAAGAGCATAATAAAATCATATGATTTCCTACAACAACTTAACAACCAAATTTTCATGCCAACATAAACTATTTGCCTCCCATTTACATCACAAGGGTCACAACAACACAATTATCATAATAAATAAAATTTGTTCATCCTTCTCCATCAACCACCCTACACGGCCACACACACATACCCACAACGCACAAATTTCCTACTTTACATTCATTTCCATATACTACAATATATATATATATATATATATAATTCTTCAAAGACAAAAAGGATAGAATCTTTACCGTTTTCTTCAAATTTTTCACTTGATAAAAAAAGTACTTTCTTGCCTAAAAAATTATACCACGTTGAAGACGGTCTTGAACTTAGTAGAAATACTAAAAAACTATAATTTTGGATCAAAGATTGATGGCCTCAATTTGTTTTTCTTTCTTTCTCCTTGGGGCCGAAACTCCTCTCTTGTTCTTGCTCTCTCTCCCTTTTGTTTTTATTTTTGAGTGTTCTAGAATGAGAATGAATGGTCCCTTTTCTTTATTTATTACAAGGCTTTTAAAATATTATGGGCTTGGGCCCCTTTTTTCCTCCACATGGCCGGCCACCACCTAAATGAATTGGGCCTTTTGTATTATTTTTTTTTCATTTCATTTGAGCCCAATTAATTATGGGTCTTACTTGTAATTCCCGAAACTAATTTCCAAAATTCCCAATTTTTCCCTTGGCCTTCTTCCACATTTCCACATCAACATTTCACGATCAACACATATATATTAAATAAAATCAAAATATGACCTTATTTCTTACAAGTCAAAATTATTTCGAATTTTCCGAATATGCAAAAAGTACGGGATATAACACCGTAACACATCATACTGCCGAATATAACATAGTGCGCATGACGACAAAACCGGCCCGGGACTCAGCAAACGATATAATAGTAGTATGCACGAGCGGAGTAGTGAGAAATCTTATGCATATAAATAAATTCTAAGACGCGATGGACAAGTATATTTACCGACATCTGAAGGCTCAGAAACAAGTTTCGGGTTAATCGGATTTAGTATAAGAAAGTTATGAGCGTTTGAAGTACAGAACCTTCTAAAAGCGTTTCAGAAGCCATTTTTGGAAAATCAAGTAACAATCATATTAGGTACCTTACGAATATCGTTATGGATCAAACCAACTAGAGCTTTTAGAACCATATGTACGTATCAAAATATATATCAAAGACTTTGGTCATATCAATTATCTTTCGAACAACATTCGGAGACATATCAACTAGAACTTCAAACATCATAAATACGCATCAAACCATATGGAGTAGCTTATGGAAGTCAAGAATATTAGCCATCCTAGTGGCTCTAAGAATAGGATTTTCTTTAAAGTCATACATATACGTCATTCGCTCGTTTCATAAGAGTCATGCCAAAAGAAAGAAAGGTTAGGCTTTACATACCTCGATCGCTCCCTAAGCTAATCTCAACTCAAGTCTCGGGCACTCCAAGATCTACGATAACGTTATTAAATACCAAACGTTAGCTACAAGTACATAGGAATTCAATCCTAAGCTAGTACTTGTCTACAGAAATTTCGGCAGCATTTCCCCTATATATTCGCCTATCCAAATTTCCCATTGCTCTCCTGTTGACACAGAAATACCAACAATAACATATGGACACAACCATATCTTCAATTCTTTTATTTCAACAAGAACAACAACATGTCAAAACAGCCTCCAACTATAACATAACGATGCCCAAAATTCTAACGAACACTTACAATACACCAAGCAGCCCATATACACTTCTTATACCTTATTTCATGCAATCTTTTCAGCAAATTTCAGGGAAATACAACAGCAACCAAACGACACCACATCATCTATTTATAAGCAAGTAAGCTACATTATTACCACAATAATCCTCACAACAACCCACAACAAATATAACTCCAACTCTAACTATTAAATTCCTTCATTCTCATCACATAATCCATGATATCAAAAACCAAAATATTGATTCAAATCAGTCCACCATTTTCAAACAAAACAGCCCCTACGGCTTCAACGACATTCCATCATTAACATACATAATTTCATAGACTAAATTCATGTTTACCAAGTTACAACAATACCCCAACATCAACACACACAATTTCATGGCTCCAACCATGCTTCAACATCAACACACATAATTTCACACATAAAATTTACACATGCATATTCCCCACACGTCCAACTTCATCATCAAACACATAGAAAAATGATTAACTCTTACCTTAACAAGTTGGCTTCTTCACTTGGCTAGAATTTGTGAAGTGAACTAATACTTGTTCTTGTTGCTCCAAATGACTTCTCCACGTTATTATCACCTTCCTAAGGTCTGAAATACCTAGAAAATCTGATTTTTTGATCAACAAATTTGAGCTCCAATTTTTGCTAGCCATGGCCGAATGCCATGGCTTATGCTCTCTCTCTCTCTAGCTTGTTGTTGAAGATGAAATGAGCTCTTGGGAACAGACTTTTCACTATATGTACAGCCCCTAGGAGTGACAAGTGTCCCACTCAAGGTTGAGCCAATTAAATTTGGCCACATGTCTTGGTGGGGCCCACTTAGTGCACTAGTGACTTGTTTAATGAAAAATTAAATCTCAATCCCCACTTAATAATCTAATCATGGTAAATTAATCCCAACTTTCCATTAATATATAAAAGAAGATCAATTCTTACCTTTTCCCTTAATTTTCCACTTGACCAGAATTTTGAACTTGCAACAAAGAGTAGTTTTCTTGCTCCAACAATTATACCACGTTAAAGAAGACCTTTGAATTAGTAGGAATACTAGAAGAATATATTTTTTTGGATCAAGATTGAAGGCTTCAATTTTTATTTTTATTTTCCAAGCCAATTTCTTCAAGACTAATCTCCCCTTCTTTTGTTGCATGAAAAATTATTTTCCAATTTCCAAAATTGCCTTTAGCCTTTCTTAATATTTCCACATCAAGATTTTGATAAACAACAACTTATATATTAAACAAGATAAAAATTATAGCCTTGTCCTTAACTTGTCGCAATTATCTTGAAATATTCGAATGTGAAAAATACGGGGTATAACATCCTCCCCCCCTTTAGAACATTCGTCCTCGAATGTTAAACTAGTATTATAGGGTTTTACAAGTATTTCGGGGGAGTTTCTTTTTATGGACAACACATATAATTCATTCACCAACCAATATAACCAATTAAGGAATTTAGATTACCTGTAGGCATAAGAAACAAGTGAGGATACTTCTTTTTCATCTCTTCTTCAGCTTCCCAAGTCATCTCCTCCCTGTTATTGGTACGCCACAGTACCTTAACGGAAGCCACATCTTTATTACGCAGTCTCCTCACCTGACGATCCAGGATAGCTATCGGTTGTTCTTCGTAGGACAGTTCCTCTGTCACCTGGATATCTTCCATGGGAAATATTCTGGAAGGGTCACTGATACATTTGCGGAGCATTGATACATGAAATACCGGATGTACTGCTTCCAAATCGGAGGGTAAGTGTAACTCGTAGGCGACCTTGCCTATCTTTTGAACAATCTGATAAGGTCCAATATACCTCGAACTGAGCTTACCTTTCTTGCCGAATGTCATTACACCTTTCATGGGTGACACTGTCAGAAATACCCAATCTCCCATCTGGAATTCCAAATGTCGACGTCGATTATCCGTATATGATTTCTGTCAACTCTGGGCTGCTAATAACCGTTCCCGAATGAGCTTCACTTTATCGACTGCTTGTTGAATCATATCTGGGACAGTTAACTTATTCTCGCCAACATCGAACCAGCCAATCGGTGACCGGCACCTCCTACCATACAGAGCCTCATATGGCGCCATCTGGATGCTGGAATGGTAGCTATTATTATAAGCGAACTCAATGAGTGACAAATGGTCGTCCCAACTACCCTTGAAGTCAATAACACAGGCCCGTAGCATATCTTCTAGTGTCTGAATAGTACGCTCGGCCTGTCCGTCAGACTGAGGATGGAACGCTGTGCTAAGACTCACCTGAGTCCCCAATCCTTCCTGAAATGACCTCTAGAAGTTAGCTGTAAACTGAGCACCTCTATCGGATATAATAGATGTGGGAACTCCATGAAGTCTTACTATCTCTTTAATATATAACCAGGCATAATCCTCAGCCAAATAGGTGGTCCTGACTGGGAGGAAATGGGCTGATTTTGTCAGCCTATCAACAATAACCCATATGGAATCATACCTCCGTGGAGTGCGTGGTAAACCTGTAATGAAATCCATATTAATTATTTCCCACTTCCAAGTTGGAATTTCCATTTCCTGTAACAACCCACCAGGTTTCTAATGCTCGATCTTGACCTGTTGGCAATTTGGGCATTGAGCAACAAACTCTGCAATGTCTCTTTTCATACCATCCCACCAATATACGCATCTGGGGTCATGGTACATTTTTGTTGATCCCGGATGAACAGAGTATCGAGCATAAAGTGCCTCTCCCATAATCTGCCGCCGCAGCCCCGCAACGTCAGGTACACATAACCTGCCTCTATATAATAATACTCCGTCAGGTGTAATCTCGAACTGAGTCTGCTCCTTATCAAGGGTTGCATCTCTGTACTGTACCATAATAGGATCCTCGTATTGGCGTCGTTTTACTTCTTCCATAATAGATGATTCAGCGACTTCTCGGATAGAAACCCCAGTATTTCCAGAATCGGCCAAACGGACTCCAAGACTGGCTAGCTGAAAAAATTTCACGAACTATTTCTTTCCTTTCTAGCTGCACGTCGGTCAAGCTGCCCATAGACTTGCGGCTGGGTTCATCTGCTACCACATTGGCTTTCCCAGGATGATATAAAATGTCGACGTCATAATCTTTCAACAACTCGAGCCACCTCCTTTGCCGCAAATTCAGCTCCTTTTTCTTAAAGATGTACTGAAGGCTTTTGTGGTCTGTATAAATATCAACATGAACCCCATATAAGTAGTGCCGCCATATCTTCAAAGCATGAATTACCGCTGCTAATTCCAGGTCATGAGTAGGATAATTTCTTTCGTGCGGTCTGAGCTGCCGGGAGGCATAGGCTATAACTTGACCATGCTGCATTAATACACAACCTATCCCAACACCGGAAGCATCACAATAAATGACATACCCGTCTGGCCCTTCGGGAAGAGTTAGAACTGGAGCTGTAATCAACTTTTCCTTCAGCAACCAGAAGCTTCGTTCACAAGCATCGGTCCACTGGAACTTTGCTGCCTTCTGAGTTAGTTTCGTTAACGGTGCTGCAATCGAAGCAAAATTCTCCACAAATCTCCTGTAATACCCTGTTAATCCCAGAAAACTACGTACCTCAGTAGGTGTCGTAGGCCTAGGCCGATTCTTTACGGCCTCGATCTTCTGTGTATCAACCCGAATACCATCTGCTCCGACGATGTGCCCCAAAAATGCCACTGAAGTCAACCAGAATTCACACTTGGAGAACTTAGCATAAAATTTCTATTACCGGAGTGTGCCGAGTACTGTCCTCAGATGGTCCGAATGCTCTTCTTCTGATCGTGAATAAACCAGAATATCGTCAATAAATACAATCACGAACATGTCTAGGAACGTCCTGAATACCCGATTCATCAAATCCATAAACACTGCTGGGGCGTTGGTCAGCCCGAAGGACATTACCCTGAACTCATAGTGCCCATATCGGGTCCTGAACGCAGTCTTTGGAATATCTGCCTCTCTTGCCCGCACCCGATGATAGCCTGAGCGCAAATCTATCTTCAAAAAATACTTAGCACCCAGCAATTGGTCAAATAGATCATCAATCCGGGAGAGGGGATATTTACTCTTTATGGTCACCTTATTCAGCTGTCTGTAATCAATGCACATCCGTAGCGACCCATCTTTCTTCCTCACGAACAGTACCGGTCTAGTCCGCCTTAGCCTACGCGACCTTTTTAAGGTTTCTAACCACTCCGCATATTCTAATTTCCTTTAGGTTACCCTAAGTTCCCATTTGTCTCTTATATCTACATTTGTGAAACCTTTAGTGCACTTCCCAGGGGGTCACCCATCCTAGAATTTCTCTCGCCCTAGCACGCTTAACCTCGGAACCCCGATATATTTTGGTGCGTTAATGCTTGTATAATTGCATCCACTTCCCTACACGACCTTTATCACATACTCTAGAGCAAGTCGGTATCTAAACAACTTCCAAAACATTTTCGTAACGTGTCTCGCTCCGATATAGAGAGGGTCCCTTTTTACTTTTCTGACTATACAATTACAGTGTTAGCCTGTTAAATCCTCAATATTAACTTTTCATCTGTACGTATGACTACCTCTCGTCCGAAGATTCCAGATTCCCACTGGTGGCGGGAACACCTTAGTCACCGTTACTTATAAATACTCAGTCATCGGCCTCTTTGGGTTTCGGCTCACCACTATTAAATAATACTCTACAGAAGTTACATCTACATAGAAAGTTCCATAAAGAACTCATATACCTGTAATCGACCTGTCTCTAGTCTGACCTGATGGGCTGCAGTGTGAAGTATGCTCCTCATTATCATGTATCCTCCATCTGCTCGTCTGACTCTCGTCATCACTCGTATCTGAATCTGAGGAGTATAGATAATCGGGCAATCCCTGGTTTACTGACAGCCAGGATAGGGGACTGGAGTAGTCCGTAACACTCACCGGAGAGGCCTGTCTAACGTAGTGCTCCACCACAGGAGCAGCTGGCATGGCCCCAGAAATCTCCTCCTCCGGTGTCCCAAAGAAATGCTCGGATAGATCTGTATCATAACTGTCCTCTGCGGGGTCCTCCTCCCTAGAATTCAGAAACTCTGGAGGAATCATCGCCGGATCCTCCGAGGGATCTGTATCGTAACTGCCCTCCGCGGGGTCCTCTTCCCTGGGGGTCAGAAACTCTGGAGGGATTGTTGCCGGGTCCTCTGAAGGATCAGTCTCAATAGAATAGCTGAGGCTCCTCTTACTCGGTCCTGGAGATACTCTAGGGGCCTTCTTAGCACCCCCACTATCTGGAGCTGACCTTTTCATCTTTCGTCAATCTACAATCACCTGCAGGAAAAGGAATCAGAAGTGATCTCCCTAGATACTGACACTATCGCTCTCTTTAGGACATCGCTGTAAACACAGCGACTCGTTAAAGAGGAACCATCCTGATAATACGGCTCTATCGCACGGTCTAAGATAAAAAGAAAGGTAACACCCTAAATGTCTGGTAGCTTCCTGTTTATAGATGTGGTGCACAACACACCGATAAACAAGACTCTACTAGACACGGCCTGTAGACATTCCGAGGACGAACCGCTCTGATACCACTTTTGTCACGACCCAGCCCCGGGGCCGTAACTAGTGCTCGTGTAGGACACCCGTTCACACTTATTTAACAGAATCGACATACAAATAACTTACACAGACACAAAAGTAAGATATTGTCTTAAGCGGTTGCATATCATCGAATGAGTTATAAGAAAGCCGGCGAGGCTGTCACAAAACATGTCGTCCCACAGACACATACACATACATATACGTATAAGCCGTTAAGGCTATCACAGCAAACGGAACCGCTTAAGACACAGATCACACAAACATGACAGAACATAAACTATCCACAACCCACATCTATGTCTACAGGCCCCTAAAACAGACAGCAAAACCATATGGCGGGACAGGGCCCCGCCGTACCCCTGAATATATATATATACATACACATATACAATGGAAAATTCTATACCAGAATGTGGGCTCCAGAAACAAAAGGAGCACTCCAAAGCAGCAGAATAGGTATACTAAACTGGCGGGTCACCAGAACGAACGACTGTACCTGCGGGCATGAAACGCAGCCCCCGAAGAAAGGGGGTCAGTACGAAATATGTACTGAGTATGTAAAGCATGACATACAGTAATCCCAATCATAACTGAAACAAGAAGTGTGGAAAATGAATACAGAATCAGTATATCAAAGCCTGTTCTGAAAACATAAATAGTGCAAATAAAAATCATGCATATGGCTCAGGAACGTGGTCGCCACTCCGACGCTGGCGCCACAACACATCATACTCCAGAAGGTTTTAAATCCCCGTACAACCCCAACACACATCATAACATCATAACACATCATACGCCATAACACATCATAACACCATATATAGGCGGTACTCGGCCCTTTAGTAAGTGGCTCGGCGAACCGTAACACATCATACTACCGAATATAACATAGTGCGCACGACGACAAAACTGGCTCGGGACTCAGCGAACGATATAATAATAGTATGCACGAGCGGAGTAGTGAGAAATCATATGCATATAAATAAATTCTAAGACGCGATGGACAAGTATATTTACCGACATCTGAAGGCTCAGAAACAAGTTTCGGGTCAATCAGATTTAGTATAAGAAAGTTATGAGCGTTTGAAATACAGAACCTTCTAAAAGCGTTTCAGAAGCCATTTTTGGAAAATCAAGTAACAATCATATTAGGTACCTTACGAATATCGTTATGGATCAAACCAACTAGAGCTTTTAGAACCATATGTACGTATCAAAATATATATCAAAGACTTTAGTCATATCAATTATCTTTCAAACAACATTCGGA
Source organism: Lycium barbarum (assembly GCF_019175385.1). NCBI lineage: Eukaryota > Viridiplantae > Streptophyta > Magnoliopsida > Solanales > Solanaceae > Lycium > Lycium barbarum. Next base: position 77,143,623 of record NC_083343.1, read on the forward strand.
GACATATCAACTAGAACTTCGAACATCATAAATACGCATCAAACCATATGGAGTATCTTATGGAAGTCAAGAATATTAGCCATCCTAGTAGTGGCTCTAAGAATAGGATTTTCTCTAAAGTCATACATATACGTCATTTGCTCGTTTCATAAGAGTCATGCCGAAAGAAAGAAAGGTTAGGCTTTACATACCTCGATCGCTCCCTAAGCTAATCCCAACTCAAGTCTCGGGCTCTCCAAGATCTACAATAACGTTATTAAATACCAAACGTTAGCTACAAGTACTTAGGAATTCAATCCTAAGCTAGTACTTGTCTACAGAAATTTCGACAGCATTTCCCCTATATATTCGCCTATCCGAATTTCCAATTGCTCTCCTGTTGACACAGAAATACCAACAATAACATATGGACACAACCATATCTTCGATTCTTTTATTTCAACAAGAACAACAACATATCAAAACAGCCCCCCAACTATAACATAACGATGCCCAAAATTCTAACGAACACTTACAATACACCAAGCAGCCCATATACACTTCTTATACCTTATTTCATGCAATCCTTTCAGCAAATTTCAGGGAAATACAACAGCAACCACACAACACCACATCATCTTTTTATATGCAAGTAAGCTACATTATTACCACAATAATCCTCACAACAACCCACAACAAATTTAACTCCAACTCTAACTATTAAATTCCTTCATTCTCATCACATAATCCATGATATCAACAACCAAAATATTGATTCAAATCAGTCCACCATTTTAAAAAAAAACAGCCCCTACGGCTTCAACGACATTCCATCATTAACATACATAATTTCATAGACTCAATTCTTGTTTACCAAGTTACAACAATACCCCAACATCAACACACATAATTTCATGGCTCCAACCATGCTTCAACATCAACACACATAATTTCACACATAAAATTTACATTTGCATATTCCCCACACGTCCAACTTTATCATCAAACACATAGAAAAATGATTAACTCTTACCTTAACAAGTTGGCTTCTTCACTTGGCTAGAATTTGTGAAATGAACTAATACTTGTTCTTGTTGCTCCAAATGACTTCTCCACGTTATTATCACCTTCCTAAGGGCTGAAATACCTAGAAAATCTGATTTTTGGATCAACAAATTTGAGCTCCAATTTTTGCTAACCATGGGCGAATGCCATGGCTTATGCTCTCTCTCTCTCTAGCTTGTTGTTGAAGATGAAATGAGCTCTTGGGAACATATTTTTCACTATATGTACAGCCCCTAGGAGTGACAAGTGTCCCACTCAAGGTTGAGCCAATTAAATTTGGCCACATGTCTTGGTGGGGCCCACTTAGTGCACTAGTGACTTGTTTAATGAAAAATTAAATCTTAATCCCCACTTAATAATCTAATCATGGTAAATTAATCCCAATTTTCCATTAATATATAAAAGAAGATCAGTTCTTACCTTTTTCCTTAATTTCCCACTTGACTAGAATTTTGAACTTGCAACAAAGAGTAGTTTTCTTGCTCCAACAATTATACCAAGTTAAAGAGGACCTTTGAATTAGTAGGAATACTAGAAGAATATATTTTTTTGGATCAAGATTGAAGGCTTTAATTTTTTTTTCCAAGCCCATTTCTTCAATACCAATCTCCCCTTCTTTTGTTGCATGAAAAATTATTTTCCAATTTCTAAATTTGCCCTTAGCCTTTCTTAATATTTCCACATCAAGATTTTGATAAACAACTTATATATTAAACAAGATAAAAATTATAGCCTTGTCCTTAACTTGTCGCAATTATCTTGAAATATATGAATGTGAAAAATACGGGGTATAACAATGGTCGTACGAGTAGAAGGTGGGAGGATGATGAATGGGACATTTCACTTCACAGTTCGCAAGACCAGGACCAGGACAGGCCAGTTACAGGTATATGGGTCTTCTTATTGAAACTCTTTATGGTATGTGTGATTATTATGGGATATCACCTAGACAAATGGAGATTTTAAAGAAACCGATAACTGAAGTATTTATGGGTAATCACGACTAAGACATTTCTCCTACAATTAGGAACCCCATGTCACGACCCAAGCTAGAGGGCCACGATGGGAACCAGACCGTACTAGTCAAGCCCCATATGACATACATCTATGACATCAACATAAAAATAGGTGGGCCGATTGGGCCATCATATGGTTCTCGATAAAATCATAAGGAAACATACATGTATCAATTAATCTAATCGACCCATCTATATGAATATACTAGACATACTGCATGAGCCGATAAGGCTATCATGACCATCTGTGACACCAAATGAGCTCCCAAGTCTGGACATCATATGCCTGTACATAATTCTCAATAAGCCTCTACTAGAAAACATAACATAACGTGATCGGGGTAGGGCCCCGCCAAACCCATACATATGTGCATACATAAATACACATAAGACAATGCTGACTCTAGGCATATTTGGATCAAATGGAGTGCATCGACCTCATCTGCTGAGCTGACATCCTAATAGCTGGATCTCCAACCTGTATCTCGGGACCTGCGGACATGAAACGCAACCCCCTCCAAAGCAATAGGGGAGTCAGTACGAATAATGTACCGAGTATGTAAGGCAATAGATAGTTGAAACGGAAACTGAACTGAAATTGTAATAATCTCGAGGCCAAAGAATGTCTTGAATAGATATCTCACCTGACCTATCTCATATAAAATGCAATATAATACTATTATATATCTCGCTGACCAAGTTGCCAGGCAACTGTAAAATCTCACTGACCAAGTGGCCAGGCAATATGTCTCACTGATCTGTCGGCCAAGTAATCTGTCTCAGTAGCCCGTAGGCCAGGCATATCGATCTCACTGACCCATAGGCTAGGTATATCGGTCTCACTGACCTGTATGCTAGGCATATCGGTCTCACTGACCCGTAGGCCAGGCAATCTGTCTCACTAACCCGTAGGCTAGACAATCTGTCTCACTGACCAAATGGCCAGGCAAAAGAAAAATATATATGTATATCATGTAGTATATCATATATATGCTAAAAAATACTAATACTGTAACATGTCTCTCCTATCTCTATATAAACTCAAGGACATAGGGAGGGGATATGGCCCCTCAGGAAGAATAACATAACACTCGAAAACTATGCAACAATATGACAAGCTCTACTTTGACAAATCTCTAGTCATAAGGTTCATTACGCTCTTACCACATATGGAATCATGCCAAAAAAAGAAGGGTTAGCTTTAACATACCTGGAAAATCTCCTTTTCGATCGACAACTAAGCTTAACATAATTGTCTTGCGTCTACAATAAGTGGAATGATATCGTCGTCAACATATAAGGTCATGACTATCGTATTTCGCTAATCTTATGACCTACGGAATAACGGGCAGCATTTCCCTTGTTTATTCTACATCCTAAATGAAACCAAATGTTATCAACAACCCAAAAACAAAACCAACAACCAACAATATCAATAACTACAATATAATCCAATATAAACCTCTTCGATTACTTTAAAAATCATATTGAGCGGCAAGCTCATTTAACGAATAACAAAGCGCAATTAGAACCCAATTATTCTTTCATAATTCAGTCCACACCCTTCATAACATTATACTTGTGTTTACCATATCCCTTTTCGACCCAAAACATCATTAAGATAATCTTTAAGCAGTCCATATATTTTCACTCTTCAACCTTCACTTCTGTGTCCTAGTTTTACAAGTTTTCCTTTTCCACTTCCTTCAATTAAAACATGAATAGTCTTAACAACAATAGCCACAATATAGTCAGGTTATATTCCATAATTTCCAGCAATTAGAAACCATATTTACATATTCAAGACAGTCCAACAAACAACAACAACAAAACTACGATTTTCAGAAAAATTGGGCAGCACTTCCCCTATATCTTTTGCTTCCACTCCAATTCAAATCAACACCAAAACAACAAGAAAAACATCAACAATAGAATATCCAAGTTATTCCATCAATTTCCAGCCATAAAATACCACAAGAACACAACCACACAATAGTCCACAAGAAGACAACAACACCTCATGCTATTTCACGCACTAGCTTGTAGTTTTCATTCAAAAACTCAACCAACACTTCTAATAAACTTAAACACAAGAAAAGAGATAATCTAATTAGCTTATACAACTACTGCAACTCAAAATCCAAGTATCCCTTAGTTCACAACAACCTTTGATGTCACCACAACACCATAGAAGCTTTATCCCTCACCTAAGCTAATCTTTAATGTAAATCTTGGATCAAAACACTTGGATTTGTTCTTGGATCTTCATGAACTTGGTAGAGAGGGTTTTGGGAGAGTTTAGAGAGAGATTAGGGGTGAGAGGGGTAAAAATGATTGAAAAAAAATAGATTTCCTGTCTTATATTTTTTTGATTTTTACTGTTCATCCCACGTCACTGTTCATCCGCGTACTGGACATCTGCGTTACTGTTCGTCTAGTGGAATTATTTCAGGGACTCAATTTTTCATCATTTCTCCCGGATGGTCTCATTCCCAAGCTTACATTAACCAACTTACGATATGAGCGATGCAAAAAAAATTCTGAGGTGTAACATTCTCCCCCCCTTAGGAACATTTGTCCCCGAATGTTAAAGTAGTATCACAATTCGTCTTTACATCACTAGCGCTAACATTGCTCTCGTACACTCATTGGTTTCCATTCATCCTATGGTGCTGATCCTGCTTAATCTTTGTACCCAAGTCATAATTAACCTAGTCGCCTCACATCTATTGTCGCCTTCATTCCAAGCTTTTACATCTAATCCTTGTCTTTCTTCGATCTCAGTCTATATTATTACATGTTGGCCGTAATGTCGCTCTTATTAGAGTTTCTTCTTCACAGACCCAATTAATTTATTCAATTCAAACTGTTCTCTTTATTTCGCTTTTCAGTTCTACCTTGTACGAATCCCTTTATTATGCTTACGTACGTACTTCTCATCTTGACATACTCTTACTTCAGAGATTTCATCTCTGCTACACTTAACGAAGTTTCGCTTTCCATAATTCCACTTTAACTCTTGTCCTTCACATGACATTTCCCCATTGAGCAAAATCTTTATTCTTTGGAATAAAACTTCCCCTTGACTAAGGTTCCCGTTGCAGTTCTGCTTTGTTATTTGCCCCATCATCATTCGTTACTAACAATTCATTGTTATGTCCTTTGTAATGTCCCACTCTTAAGCCATTACTATACATATTTCATAGATTGGAGATATCATAGCCTTAGTACCATCCATCGTTACGTACGAGTTCCATTATATCCTGGCTTAACCTTTGGTGATTATACCCTCATATGGTATTTCTTCCTTACTTTTCATGTTACATAACTGTTCCCCGATGCACTTATCTTTCTTGATAATCACTTAACATCGATGCCCATACTCTTTCGTTTTTGTATGCTGTATCTTATTACATCCGAGCACTTCCTTCCTTCTCTAGTTATGAATCAAGTTGCTTTCATATTCTTGTGGCTTATGGTTCCTTTAACTTATCATCCCAAAGTCTGTTTCATTGTCGCCCGTTTCGTATAACTTTGAATTCTTCATAGGCCATAATACCAATCTATTACCGATCATCTTTTACAGATCAAGACGTTTAAAACGTTTCTTCCATTACTTCCATTCTCCTCATCCTTTTTCTATAACTTGGATTTACAATCTTTTTGCCACATCTTTATTCTTACCAGTGTTTTCTTATATCCCATGTGATACCAATTGAGTAGCTCCTGATTATCCTCATAAGTAGTGCGAAGGGTGGAGTACTATCTGTTATCTTCCCATCATTACAATTATCATACGGGGACAACCGTCTTAACCCTCGAATTTACTTTGCGAACATTCTTCCCCTTCAAGTTATGCTGATTATTCCTTTTGACTTTCTTTCCGAACTTATGTCGCCATTATCCCTTTGACTCATGACCCATATTATTCTTTCGAGTCCTTTGTTTCTCATTAGTAAGCACTTGTGGACATATTTCGTATTGTATCGAATCTACACTGTCGTATGGTGGTAGCTCATCACAACACTTTTATTCTTGTGCCAATACCATCATTCGTCAAGCCCTTCTGTATTCCTCTTTCAATTCTTTCCTTAATACTCTTATCCTAGATAATCTTTGATCTTATCAGTACATTATCATCATTTAATCCATGACTCTTCACAAATTTCCTTATATTCATGTTGTATCGCTGGCAATTTCGCCAATATGTTCTCACCATCTTACTCCTGACTATACAACCATTTCCTTACATCCTTTTTCCTTAATTGCCACTCATAAAATAATTATTCCTTAATTATCGTGCTCATATTCGGTAGTCCTGTGTCTCACAGTTGTCCCTTTAACTCATATCCTTTATGTACTCAAAATTCTCTTTCTTAAGTTAAAATCACTACTTACATTCGTGTTCTCTTTCTCTCCTGGATACTTATCCTTCTATTCTCCAGCCTCTGTTGTCGCTAAATCTTATAACGAAGATTCCCGTCATAATTTCTTTATCATGGTCTTATCCTCACTTAATTTCACAAACTTAAGTCTACCCTCCACATTTTCCTTTAGACATATTCACCACCAGTTAACTGCTCAGTGTAACATTCACCAACTTGTTCTGGTATCGCATTCCCATCTTAACTTCTTTAGAGTATCTTACTGGATTTACTTCCGAAATATTGCAAGAAAATATATCTTTCCTCCGTCAAAGGTCGTTCTAGTTACCATGCCTTATAAGTTCAGATTATTCATTCCTAAATCACTTCCATTCCCTTTTCTTCAACGTTTATCCAAAATTTCTTTTCTTCCTCCCATTGCACGTCTTAATCGTTCACTCTTGTTTATTTTCCTTATTTTAGGGTATCTTGGGATGTTTAGAGGGCACTTTAGAGAGTTTGGGGAGAACTTAGGGTTCAGTTTTAAATACAAATGAAGCCCTAAGTCGAGCACCTCAATTTATAACATTTCACAATTTCAGCCGACACCATTTCCACACAGACTGTTGTGGGCCGTGAATAATTCCATGGTATCTTAAATTGAATCGTGAAAAAAAAGGTTGAAATTCCCAGTTCTGTTTTGTTTTCAGGGTGGTAGCTCCACCTTACCAGGGACCGTAAAAAATTCCATGGACCGTGGAAACCAACCGTGGATTTGCCTCCTTTGAATTTTTGGACGAAATGTATTCTTTCCGATCCGATCGACTTCAAACTTTCACATCCTTTACTTTCATGTTAACAATTATATATTTACCCTTTTCTTTACTCCAACTAATTGTCCCTTCTTTTTCTTTAGCACTATTTCCATATCAATCATAGAAATCTTCTTTTGCATACCTATTTCTTATTTAATACAGAATTCAAGGGGACATCCTTCCTAATCCATCATCTTAAAGCGTTTTAGGGATTTCAGGTTATTATCTTCCTCAATTCCTTATTCATAAACATACTCAAAACTCTTCCCTTCTTTCATCATTAAAAAAACACTCCTACCTCGTAGCAACCATGTGCCCTTCTTCTTATTTTCTAATTATACCATCTTACTATTCACCCTTCCTCATTTAAGGTCGCCTCTTAAGAACTCGTCATAAACTCTTTTTTTCAGACCATTCATTATTAAGTCATATTCATCTTGCCATAACATTTTTCACCCTTTTAAAATGCATAAGAATCTCATGGCTTCTCTTAAATTCTAGAAAAATTTTGCCAGAGTTTCCCCTGTAATTCTCACTATCCGAAACCTGTATGCAGCCCAGAAATTACGTCCAATGCCTCACAGGGAAAAATATATATATGTGTGTGTGTGTGTGTGTGTGTGTGTGTGTGTGTGTGTGTAAACTACAACTTAGGCACACAAGGTGATGAAAGATGAAGAAGATCAAGAAATCCAAGAAAATCAAGAAACACAAGATTGAAATTCAAGAAAAAGAAAAGTCCAAGAAGCTCAAGTTTGAAGATTATTTCCCATTCTTGTTTCTTGATTTATATTATAGTAGGATTTAATTTCCTATCATTAGTAGGATCTTTATCCTAGTTCTAGTAGGATTCTAGTTTTTTTTATTCTTTTCCTTGTAGAATAGGGATTTTATTTTCCTTGTTTTTAGTTATTTCCTTTCTAGAGTAGAATATGGATTTGTAGTCATAAAATAAGAGAATCTAGGCCTATATAAAGGGTTCTCATGACTTGTAAATATACTATTCACGTTTTGAGCAGAAACCTAAATTTTGCAATAGAGTTATTTTCTCTATTTGGTCTTCTTTATCCTTGTTTTTGGTTCCAAGCAAGGTGGTGATAGTCTTTATCTTGTTTTCAATAGCGTGTGGTGTTTCTTTATCACGTTAACTGATTTCAACTGGTGACTTAGGAACTTTATTTGTTTTGATCATTCAAGAACGCGGTTCTTGATTAAAATTCGTTCTAGTTCATACCCAAAACCTTAATTTTCTTTCCATCATTCCGCCTTTAATACTTACTTGATTTAAACGATTCAATAGTTATTTTTATAGTTCAAAACGTCATCTTTCTCCTCGTCTTGAAAACACATAATTCCGAGAACTATAGACCGATTTACGTCCGTTTCTTGAATTCTGCCCATCAATCGCTTCAAGAATAAGATCCTGGTCAATTGGTTCTTTGTTAAATCGAAGAATCACATCAATTTGGTATCAGAGCACAGTTGAGTGATTTCATGGATTATATGCAAGAAACAAGAGGACGTTGGGTTCATGAAGATGAAAAACTACGGAAAAAGGAATCTCTTTTCCGCACTAGATGTACCTCCCGTGATAAGGTATGTTCGGTAATCATTGATAAAGGAAGTCATGTTAATGTTGTTTCTCAAGAGATGGTTTATAAACTTGGCTTGTTAACAAAACCTCATCCATATCCTTATAGCATCAAATTTGAGAATGATGATGGTGGTTTAGAGGTAACTCATCAATGCCTAGTTTCTTTTTCTATTGGCAAAATATATAATGATCTTGTTTGGTGTGATGTAACAAAGATGGATGCTTGCCACTTATTACTTGGAAGACCATGGGTGTACGATAGGTGTGCTAAATATGATGAATATCGTAATACCTACTCTTTTACAAAGGATGAACGAAGAATTAAATTGGTTCCCTTGAATCAAGAAGATGTTGCTAAAAACTCCAAGAATGTTGATGATTCTTTTGTGACCAAATTACAAATCATTGGTCCCATAAATATGGAACAGCAAACGGAGGAGAAGAAAGAATTGGATCCACAAGTTGAGGATTTACCTCCAAAGTTTGATGAGGATCCATTGGAGCATCCAGCTATTTGTGAGATTGAGTTTCCACAAAGGGATTTCAAAAAGAATACAGATTTTGTTTCTTACTCCACACCAACCAAAGTAACGAATTGCATAGGACCAATAGTCTATGAAGATTTGGAAGAGAAAGAGAATAAGTTGCTGAAAAAGGAGTTTATGAATGAGAGTTTAATTTATTATCTAATTCGAGCAAGATTTATTCCTCAAAAGGTTGAATCTTTGCAAGAAAGTGTAGATTTAATATCTCTCAATTTCATTGAGGTTAATGGCTATAATCATGTCAAATATGAGAGCATCAAAATCATCAAGGAGCTCATAAGAAGACATGATTTATTCTCTAACCCTGATCCAAAGGTTCATGAATTTGATTTATTTAAAGGTTTTTGTGGCACTAACTCAGATTTTGCATGCAAATACCACATCGACACGGAAGTGTTCAAGATTTATGAAGATCAAAAGGAAATAAGTTATGATCATGGTTTACACATTGAAGATCATTTTAAGATGATATGTTTGAGAAATCATGGTATAAAGTTACCACTAAGAAAGTGGGATTTAGTTCGGCCATATGCAAAGTTTTCTTTGAACATGATGAAGCTCTATGAAAAGTTAGAAAAATGCAACTTAGAGCCTGGTAAGTATGGGTTGTTCCCATTTTTTTTTTTTGGCTAATCTTTCACCGTTTATGGAGCCTTTAGACTCGAGGATGAGTCTTTCTCAACAAGGGGAGAATGATGAAAGATGAAGAAGATCAAGAAATCCAAAAAAATCAAGAAACACAAGATTAAAATTCAAGAAAAAGAAAAGTCCAAGAAGCTCAAGTTTGAAGATTATTTCCCATTCTTGTTTCTTGAATCCTTTTCTAAATAGGTTTCTTGTTTCTTGATTTATATTATAGTAGGATTTAATTTCCTATCATTAGTAGGATCTTTATCCTAGTTCTAGTAGGATTCTAGTTTTTTTTATTCTTTTCCTTGTAGAATAGGGATTTTATTTTCCTTGTTTTTAGTTATTTCCTTTCTAGAGTAGAATATGGATTTGTAGTCATAAAAGAAGAGAATCTAGGCCTATATAAAGGGTTCTCATGACTTGTAAATATACTATTCACGTTTTGAGCAGAAACCTAAATTTTGCAATAGAGTTATTTTCTCTATTTGGTCTTCTTTATCCTTGTTTTTGGTTCCAAGCAAGGTGGTGATAGTCTTTATCTTGTTTTCAATAGCGTGTGGTGTTTCTTTATCACGTTAATTGATTTCAAGTGGTGACTTAGGAACTTTATTTGTTTTGATCATTCAAGAACGCGGTTCTTGATTAAAATTCGTTCTAGTTCATACCCAAAACCTTAATTTTCTTTCCATCATTCCGCCTTTAATACTTACTTGATTTAAACGATTCAATAGTTATTTTTATAGTTCAAAACGTCATCTTTCTCCTCGTCTTGAAAACACATAATTCCGAGAACTATAGACCGATTTACGTCCGTTTCTTGAATTCTGCCCATCAATCGCTTCAAGAATAAGATCCTGGTCGATTGGTTCTTTGTTAACTCGAAGAATCACATCACAAGGCTATCAATGTCGAGTAAAAGTGCAACGTAGTAAAACTTACCTCATGTAGTGCATCTGCACATCCTTCTTTACCGCTTCGAGCAATAGCATCTAACTTTTCTTAACCCATTCCCTTATATTTTCTGTCACAATTACCGGACACGTATTTCTTTACTAATTCTTTCAACTTCCTTTATTCCCAATCTTACAAGTCAAATTCATCATTGGGTTAAACTTTATTCGATTCTCTGATCTGTCTTCACAATAGACATATCTCGATTAGTCATACTATCCCCTTTTTCAATATAACAATCTACATTACTTAATCAATAACAAAAATCTTTAACTCATTGTTGAGTCGTAATCTTAAACTTTTACTTTTTCTTAACATCGACTCCTTACTTCTTCCCTCGAACAAATTAGTAACTCTACCCATTATTGCCGACACATTTTAAAAATATTTCAGAAGTATACTTATTGCATTATAGCATTTCATCAAAACCATAACTTGACCTACCTTTGTCTCCACAGAATACATAACCCAAAATGGATTAATCTCATATGAGCATTTAGTCCCGTAGCCCCCGAATCACTAGTCATCTCTCCCGCAGAAGCCATCTTTCAGCTATAAAACAATCAATGGTTAGTAGAATGAATCTTATTTCTTATGACTTGGTTCTATCGCACGATCTAAGAGATGAAAATAAAGTAACCATCCTAAATGCCCTATAGCCTCCCAATTATAAATGTGACACGCAACACATTCATAAGTGAGACTCTACTAAACACAGTACTAGTCAAGCACCATCTAGAAGGCCACGACGGGAACCTAACTGTACTAGTTAAGCACCATCTAACATACATCTATGACATCAACATAAAAATAGGTGGGCCGATTGGGCCATCATATGGTTCTCGATAAACTCATAAGGAAACATGCATATATCAATTAATTTGAAAGACCCATCTATATGAATTTGTTGGGGATACTACATCAGCCGATAAGGCTATCATAATCATCTGTGACACCATATGAGGTCCCAAGTCTGGACATCATCTGACTGTACATAATTGTCTACAATCTTCAACTAGAAAACATAACATAACATGATCGGGACAGGGCCCCGCCATACCCATGCATATGTGCATACATAAATATACATAAGACCATACTGACTCCTGGCATCTCCGGAGCAAATGGAGTGCATCAACCTTATCGGCTAAGCTGACATCCTAATAGATAGATCACCAACCTGTATCTCGGGACCTGGGGGCATGAAACGCAGCCCCCTCCCAAGCAATAGGGGAGTCAGTACGAATAATGTACTGAGTATGTAAGGAAATAGATAGCTGAAACGGAAACTGAACTGAAATTGTAATAATCTGGAGGCCAAAGAATGCCGTGAATAACTCACCTGACCTGTCTCATATAAAATGCAATATAATACTATTATATATCTCAAAGACCAAGTGGCCAGGAAACTGTAAAATCTCACTGACCAAGTGGCCAGGCAATATGTCTCACTGACCCGTCGGCCAGGCAATTTGTCTCACTGACCCATAGGCCAGGCATATCTATCTCACTGACGCGTAGGCCAGACATATCTATCTCAATTACCCGTAGGCCAGGCAATCTATCTCACTGACCTGTAGGCCAGGCAATCTGTCTCACTGACCAAGTGGCCATGCTAAAGAAAAATATATATGCATATCATGCATATGCCAAAAAATACTGATACTGTAACATGTCTCTCCTGTCTCTCTATAAACTCAAGGACATACGGAGGGGATATGGCCCCTCAGAAAGAATAACATAACACTAAAAAACGATGCAATAATATGACATGCTCTACTTTGACAAATCTCTAGTCATAAGTTTCATTACACTCTTACCACATATGGAAACATGCCAAGAAAAGAAGGGACAACCTTAACATACCTGGAAAATCTCCTTTTTGATCGACAACTAAGCTTAACATAATTGTCTTGCGTCTACAATAAGTGGAATGATATCGTCGTCAACATATAAGGTCATGACTATCGTATTTCGCTAATCTTATGACCTACGGAAAAACGGGCAGCATTTCCCTTGTTTATTCTACATCCTAAAAGAAACCAAATGTTATCAACAACCCAAAAACAAAACCAACAACCAACAATAGCAATAACTACAATATAATCCAATATAAACCTCTTCGATTACTTTAAAAATCATATTGAGCGGCAAGCTCATTTAACGAATAACAAAGCTCAATTAGAACCCAATTTTTCTTTCATAATTCAGTCCACACCCTTCATAACATTATACTTGTGTTTACCATATCCCTTTTCCACCCAAAACATCGTTAAGATAATCTTTAAACAGTCCATATATTTTCACTCTTCAACCTTCACATATGTGTCCTAGTTTTACAAGTTTTCCTTTTCCACTTCTTTCAATTAAAACATGAATAGTCTTAACAACAATAGCCACAATATAGTCAGGTATACTCCATAATTTCCAGCAATTAGAAATCATATTTACATATTCAAGACAGTCCAACAAACAACAACAACAAAACTACGATTTTCATAAAAATTGGGCAGCACTTCCCCTATATCTTTCTCTTCCACTCCAATTCAAATCAACACCAAAACAACAAGAAAAACATCAACAATAGAATATCCAAGTTTTTCCATCAATTTCCAGCCATAAAATACCACAAGAACACAACCACACAATAGTCCACAAGAAGACAACAACACCTCATGCTATTTCACGCACTAGCTTTTATTTTTCATTCAAACAACTCAGCCAACACTCTAATAAACTTAAGCACAAGCAAATAGATAATATAATTACCTCATACAGCTACTGTAACTCGAAACCCAAACTCTAACAATCCAATAACCCTTTTTAATCCTTTTGAACCCACAATTTCGTATAATAACGATTTCATGCAATTTCTTACTTCCAATATCATCCAATCCAATTTTAATCCTTCCAATACAAAACCATTAATACAATCATACTACAAAACAAGAAAATCTTACCTTAATTTTCTCGGAGGAATTTCTACACTTAATTGATCCAATTTCACAATTTCTTCTTCCTCAATTCAATATCCAATGTTGCTATCACCTTCTTGAACTTGCAAATCACTTTAGAATTAATTTAACAAGAACAAAAAAAATTTTATGTAAGGACCATGGCTGGCCGAGAGTATGACAGCCATGGCCATGCCTTTCTTTTCTTTTTCAAGCTTGCAAATTAGAATGAATGCTTAAGTTGATCATTCACCTAACTCATATATGGTGTCTCTACATTGAACACGTACACCCCCCCCCCCTTATGACTCATTATTTATGCTATTTCAATTAATTATTTATTCTTTTATTTCATTTATATATATATATATAGTAAAAATGGGTGGGCCCACTTCTATTAATTAAATTAATTAATTTTAATAAATCATTATTCCTTACTTAATAATCTAATCACAATTACTTAGTCCCTAATTTCCAATAATATTTCTACATTAAATAAAATTTATAAACAATTTGTGTACTAATTAAAATTGAAAATTAGAAGTTCCTATTTCATGTCCGAAAATAACCCCGTCTTTAATATAAGTCAATTAACCTGCGAATAATTCGACGTATAAAAATACGGGGTATAACATCCTTCCCCCCTTTAGAACATTCGTCCTCAAATGTTATACTGGTCCTTAACTCCCAGTATTTCCTTGAACGTCCTTTCACTGAATTATACTCTTCACATGACTCTTTCGTTGGTCGATTTCCTTTAATCTATCATAATGCATTTCAAGTCTCTACGAAATCATTCCTGCAATATTTCCTTCTTCTGTTGCTCCTCAGGGTAATTATTCCACGTCGTTGTCTTTGCTTTCCTCTTTATTTCACAGTTGACTATCAGCTGTATTTCGAGCTGTTCTGCTGAAGTGTGACTGTCTCTCTTATCTGCATACTGTTCAGTTGTACTGTCATCGATTGATTCGGACTTGTACTCATGGTGCATGTAGTCCTGACTCGACTCTTTCTTTTTCTATAGTTACTCCCTTAAGATGATGTATCGTTCACTTCACTTTACCTTCTTATCTTTAAACACAATCCTGTAACGCGCAGACATCTTCCATCGATTCATTAGACTTTAATATCCTTGGAGTATTGCATGCCTCTGGTAACCTGTAGACCCTTCGCAGGTTCTACGAGTAGAACGAAATTTCCCAGAGGGTAACATTTTTGTACTCCAATATCCTTGCTTTACTCCGCTGTGACTGTCCGTATTCTGAAATCCTCAGCATCATGTGTCACTTTCTGACTTTCTTTTAAAGGTCTTTAACTATCACTTGCTTTTACTTCTTGATCTCGATCTTTAGAGTTGGCTATGAAATAGCGCTAGGGTTCCCTCATATTATAACTTCACTGTCCGCCGGTAACCAGTATCCCGCTTGTTCCGATTGTCTCGGTTAAATTATTTCGTAATTTCCTTTACCCTAACTGGCAATACTTTAGGCATATTACTTCGTGTCGTTTCTCTATTTTTGACTCAAACTCTTCTATTGCCCCTTTACTCAAATTTGCTCTTAGTTCTCCTATCACGCATCCTATTGCAATGTTTACACGAGTATGTGTAGGTGCTCAAGTCAGCCCGGAAAATACCTTAGCGTCGCCACGCTAGTCTTTATGCAGACCCTATATCCTTCTCTTATCTCTTTCAATTAATATCAAGGCTCAACTATGGCTTTTGCCCTCAGTACTACTTTCATCTCTGTAGTTTTGCCTCAAACCATCTTACACCTTTCTTTGATGTATCCAAAATATTACAATCGCATTGTTGTTACTGAATTCTTACCCTTCTTATCAAGTACTTACTTGGTCTCATCCTTAGTATACAAATATTCGTAGATCGCATAACTATTCTTGTACAATTCGTACAAAGTGCATCCAATCATAGTCGTAGTCCTTCCTTCTCTTAGTTTATTCTGATCTTCATGCCTTATTGTACTAAAAATCACTTGCTGTCTATTTTATCATACTCCTTTCCCTTCCTTTACTACTGATGTGTCACAATTTTTTTAGTCAATAACTCCGTTGCCAACATCTTAACTTCTAATCCGGTATAGCCTTGCTATCCTTTATAATATTTCTTACGTTACTCGTTTGCATTCTCTTGTCTAATTCTTTATTTTTATAAGCGTCCATTTTCTAATATCATATCATTCGAGACCTTCACAATGATTTTCAGCACTGTCTCAAACACCATCCTGGCTTTTATCCGTTTATCGCTGGCTTTCAAATCTTACTAACTTATTTCAGCAAGGGATCTCACTTAAAGTTTAAGTTTCCACATTACACGTGTTGCAGTGTCAGTTGATTTCATCTTACATTTGCATTTCTCTCATCCGCTTTCCCCCTTTAGGGTTTACCCACATCATTATCTATTTATATTCTACTCTATGTCCCCATTTTCAATTTTCAAATTCATATGATTCTTTTCCAATACATTTGGTATGCTGCACCATATCCACGTCTTCCTTTATATCATCTATAACTTAGATTCCCTATGTATGAAACCCCAACACAATCACGAGGCGATGAGAATGTCACGACCCAACCCCGTAGGCCGTGACTAGTGTCCGTGCTGGACACCCAAACGTACCCAAACCCCATACCAGTATTTTAGCAGAAATTATCAATATAACAATTAGTAAGCGATACTAAATAGTACAGGGGAACAGATATAGCACGTGGAAGCCGATAAGGCCATCACAGATCATAATAACTCAAAACATATACAGAACCCACACAGATATATCTACAGACCTCTGCAGAGCATAACGGAATCATAAAACGGGACAGGGCCCCGTCGTACCCCTGAATAGTGTACATATATACAATAGTGACAGACTGTACCAAAAGATGAGCTCTGAATAAAAGAGCGCTCCAAATGGCAGAAACGATATCCTAACCGAGCGGGTCAACAAACCTGTCGTCGGTACCTGCGCGGCATGAAAACGCAGCCCCCGAAGAAAGGGGGTTCAGTACGAAATATGTACCGAATATGTAAAGCCTGAATTACAGAAACAAAATCATAACTGGTACAGAACGTACAGAAAGTGAGCAGAAAATCCAAAGTATCAAATACATATTTTCAAAACATGCAGAGTGTGTACAGAAACATATGTCATATCAAATCCGGCCCTTGCCAAGGGACTCGGCAGACAGAACGTGGCCACCCTCCCGACGCTGGTGCCACAACTCAGGAGAATTAGAATAGGGGCGTAACCCCATAACATAGTATATCATATCAGATGGCCATAACAAATCATATCAGAACATGTGTACATGGCACAACATACTCCACAAACCCATGTACACGTATACCTGCCCCCTCACATCGAGGCACGGCGAACAATGCAGAGAATTACGCTTGACAACATATCCTGGCCCGGGCTCAGTGTGGGAGACATTAGGGCATCCACGAATGGAGTAGTGAGAGACTAAATGCAATTAAAATATCATAAATATTTTCAGAGACTCGATGAGGCATATCAATGACAAACAAATCCAATGAAGTCAGATGGAATCATAATACGTGGGGTTCGGATGTCATAAAGAATCACAGAAGCATAATCTTTCTGAAATCGTTCCGAGTACCAAAACAATTTATAAGACTTAATGGAATATTTAAAACAGTTTTTATTTAATAATTAAAAGAGTAGTTAGGACATTCCTTTCAAAAACTGCTCGAAAACAAACCTTAAGTACAATAAGGGTAAAACCGGGAATAGTGGGCCCACCTCGGGACAGGCAAGGCGGTGGGCTCAAATTGCGTATGTTAAGCTTATGGGGTCCTACGAAGGTTCTGCGGACATTCTATAACTTTCCAAGTAATTTGGGGAAAGTTTGCATAACTTTCAAGAAGGCCTACAAAAAGGGTTCAATTCTATTGAACGAAAATGTGACAATTTCAGGCGCGGATTCCGATGAGCAGAGTATTTCCGAGGCGTGAATCCGATCCTAGTACTTCTAGGACATGCCAAAAGAAGAATCGAGATAGCTTTACATACCTATCAAGCACCTTACGCCTTTCCAAACTCACTTCCCGTTTCGTCCAAGATCTGCAAATGGTCACATTTACCAATCGTGAGTTATAGATGCTACGAATTCAACTTAACTCATATTTGTCTACCGAAATTTCGGCAGCACTTCCCCTATACATATAGCACCCCCGAGAATTCAACTCGGCTCAAAACCATCAACAACAACCCAATCAACAACATCAACAACAACAACAATCACTATGAACATAATATAACTCAACTAGCCATACTTTCAACACAGTGTCACAACCTTCACTTCAACCTTAATTTGCAAACTAATACCAATGATTTCACATTCATTATCAATCTAGATCATCACAACAAAATTTAGAAGCATTTCATATCGTTTCCTCAAATTATACACACGATATACATAATATACAACTTTCCGCCAAAGTCATATTTCATCCAAAGCTTCTAATCTTTGGCATACATATTCATAACATGTTTCCAACTTCCAAATCTATCAATGATCATCATAATTTATACCCTAACAACTTCATTTTCACAATGTCGTAAAATCGTACTAAAACGACATAAACTTCTACATTCCATTCCAATACGAACTTATATCATTTTATCTTCATTTACATTCCAAGCATCACCACAACACAACTAACACATTAAACAAAATTAATTCATTCCCATTCCAACTCCAATATACCCCACGGCCAAATGCTCTTTTTTCCAATTCAACCAAATTTACTCAATTTTCATTTCCGATATGCATTTCACCACAACCACAACTAGAATATAACATAAATTCAACACATTATAGCTACACAATAAACACATACACACGGCTACACATGCATACCACACACCCACTTTGCAAACTTCCATTTCTCCATACAATCAACTTATTTCTACATACTACAACACAAACAAGGCTTCATAACACGAATAAAAGGGATGAAGAAACAAGACCTATTTCTTCCAAACCAACTACACCAAGTAGTAAAGGGCACTCAACTTAGTAAGGAAATCACAAGAGAAAAATTTTAGGAGCAATATTTTTGGTGGTCAATTTTTCTATGGCTCACCCGAAACCCTCTCTCTTTTTCTTTCTTGTTTTACTTTGTTTTCTCTCTTGAATCTTCTAAGAGATGAAGACTATTATAAGATATGGTCCCTCATGTTAATTAAGCACATGGAAAATTTAATAAAACATGGGTTTGGGCCATTGGCTTGGCCGGCCACCCCTTGAAGTTTTGGGCCTCATTTTTCATTCAATTTTTGGCCCAATAACTTATAGATCACATTGTGTAATTCCCGAAACTAATTTCCAAAATTCCAAAATTGCCCTTAACCTTATCCCACACTTCCACAACACCACTCTTTCATGCACAACTCCTATGTTAAGTAAAAATCAATTAGGGCCTTATTTCTTACAAGTCAAGATTATTTCCAAATTTTCCCAACGTGTGAAAACACGGGATATAACATTCTCCCCCCCTTTAGAACATTCGTCCTCGAATGTTAAATTAATCTTATAGGGTCTGAAAAGGTTTCGGGGGAGTTTCTATATATGGTCAACATATATGGCATACATTCATTGTCGAATATAATTAGGCAAGGATTGAGATTACCTGAGGGCATAGGGAACAAATGAGGATATTTCTTCTTCATCTCCTCTTCGGCCTCCCAGGTCATTTCCTCCCTGTTATTGTTCCGCCACATCACCTTAACAGAGGCTACATCTTTATTCCGGAGCTTTCTTACCTGGCGGTCCAAAATGGCTACGGGCTGCTCCTCGTACGATAACTGCTCCGTCACCTGAATGTCATCCGCAGGAAATATTCTGGAGGGATCACCGATGCATTTGCGGAGCATAGATACATGGAATACCGGATGTACCGCTTCCAAATCAAATGGCAGATCCAACTCATAGGCGACATTTCCAATTTTTCGAACAATCTGATATGGCCCAATATAACGCGGACTAAGCTTACCCTTTCTGCCGAACCGCATTACGCCTTTCATAGGCGATACCTTCAGAAATACCCAATCACCAACCTGAAATTCCAAAGGTCGACGCCGTTTGTCCGCATATGACTTCTGTCGGCTCTGGGCTGCCAATAATCGCTCTCGGATAAGTTTCACCTTATCCACTGCCTGCTGGATCATATCTGGGCCAATCAACTCTGTCTAGCCAATATCAAACCAGCCGATCGGTGACCTGCATTTCCTGCCATATAAAGCCTCGTACGGAGCCATCTGGATGCTGGAATGGTGGCTATTATTATAACCAAATTCAATCAGTGGCAAGTGATCATCCCAGCTACCTCTGAAATCAATAACACAGGCCCGCAACATATCTTCCAGCGTCTGTATAGTGCGCTCGGCCTGCCCGTCGCTCTGAGGATGGAAAGTTGTGCTCAGGCTCACCTGAGTCCCTAATCCCTCCTGAAAGGATCTCCAGAAGTTCGCCATAAACTGGGCTCCTCTGTCAGTGATAATAGACATAGGAACTCCGTGTAGTCTCACAATTTCTCTAATATATGGCCTGGCATAATCCTCAGTGGAATAATTAGTTCTGACGGGGAGAAAATGGGCAGATTTTGTCAGCCTATCAACAATAACCCAGATGGAATCATACTTCCGTGGAGTGCGAGGCAAACCTGTAATGAAGTCCATATTAATGATCTCCCACTTCCATGTCGGAATCTCCATTTCTTGCAACAGTCCACCCAGTTTCTGGTGTTCGATTTTGACCTGCTGACAATTTGGGCACTGGGCGACGAACTCTCCGATATCCCGTTTCATGCCATCCCACCAGTATAGGTATCTGAGATCATGGTACATCTTCGTAGACCCAGGATGAACAGAATAGCGAGCATGGTGTGCCTCGCCCATAACCTGTTGCCGTAGCCCTGCAATATCAGGTACACACAACCTGCCTCTGTATAGTAAGGTTCCGTCTGGTGTAAACTCAAACGGAGTCTTCTCCTTTTCATGGGCTGTGTCTCTATACCGAGCTAAAACAAGATCTGCATATTGATGCCGCTTGATATCTTTCTTATTAGATGATTCAGAAACCCCTCGGACAGAAATCCGTGTACCCCCAGAATCGGCCAGACGAACCCCAAGATTAGCCAACTAATGAATATCACGTACTATCTCTCTCCTGTCTGGCTGTAGATCTGCCAAACTGCCCATAGATTTCCGGCTAAGCGCATCTGCAACAACATTAGCCTTGCCCGGATGATACAGAATATCCACATCGTAGTCCTTCAGGAGCTCCAGCCACCTCCGCTGCCGCAAATTAAGCTCTTTCTGCTTAAAAATATACTGGAGACTCTTATGATCTGTATAGATATCAACATGAATGCCATATAAATAATGGATCCATATCTTCAGGGCATGAATCACCGCTGCAAGTTCCAGGTCGTGGGTAGGATAATTCTTTTCATGCTTTTTGAGCTGTCGGGAAGCATAAGCTATAACTTTGCCATGCTGCATCAATACACAGCCTAACCCCACACCAGAAGCATCACAAAAAATAACATACCCGTCTGGTCCCTCTGGAAGAGTCAGAACTGGAGCTGTGGTCAACTTCTCTTTCAGCAACTGGAAGCTTCGTTCACAAGCATCAGTCCACTGGAACATGGCTCCCTTCTGAGTTATCCTTGTCAAAGGCGCTGAAATCGAAGCAAACTTTTCCACAAATCTTCTGTAATAGCCAGTTAATCCCAAAAAACTACGTACATCTGTGGGCGTCGTGGGTCTAGGCCAATTCTTCACGGCCTCAATCTTCTGTGTGTCCACCCGGACACCATCAGCTGTAATAATATGTCCCAAGAATGCCACTGAAGCCAGCCAGAATTCACATTTAGAAAATTTTGCATATAATTTCTGATGCCGAAGTACCCCAAGTACCGCTCTCAGATGATCTGCGTGTTCCTCCTCTGACCGAGAATAAACCAGAATATCATCGATAAATACAATCACGAACATACCCAAGAACGGCCTGAATACCCGGTTCATTAAATCCATGAATACCGCAGGAGCATTAGTCAGCTCAAAAGACATAACTCTGAATTCATAATGCCCATATCTAGTCCGGAATGCTGTCTTAGGAATATCGGCTTCTCGTACCCGTACCTGGTGATAGCCTGACCGAAGGTCTATCTTCGAAAAATATTTGGCGCCCTGCAACTAATCAAACAAATCATCAATTCTGGGGAGGGGGTGTTTATTCTTTATGGTTACCTTATTCAGCTGCCGATAATCAATACACATACGCAGCGACCCGTCTTTCTTACGCACAAATAATACCGGGGCTCCCCAAGGCGAAGTACTGGGTTTGATGAAGCCTTTTTCTACCAGATCCTTCAACTGCTCTTTCAGTTGTTTCAATTCTGTCGGTGCCATTCTGTACGGGGGAATAGATATAGGTTGAGTATCTGGAAGCAAATCAATAGTAAAATATATCTCCCGCTATGGAGGAAGACCTGGAAGCTCCTCTGGGAATACATCTGGAAATTCATTAACCATTGGAACTGACTGAAGGGTCGGCGTTTCTGCTTTCAAGTCTTGTACCCGAACCAGATGATAAATATAACCTTTTCTGATCATTTTCGTCGCCTTAAGGTATGAAATAAACTTACCTTTCGGCGATGCTGTATTACCGGCCCATTCTATAACTGGCTCCCCAGGAAACTGGAAATGAACTACCTTATTTTGGCAGTCAACATTAGCATAACAGGAGGCTAGCCAGTCCATACCCATAATAACATCAAATTCAATCATATCTAACTCCACCAGATCTGCCTTAGTATCTCGGCCACATACAATTACAGAACAGTCTTTATATACCTGTTTCGCTACAATAAAGTCCCCAATCGGTGTAGCTACCTTAAATGGCTCTATAGGTTCAGACGTTATACCAATTTTACTAGTAACAAGGGGCGAAATATATGACAAAGTCGAACCTGGATCAATCAATGCATACACAGACCGAGAGAAGACCAATAATGTACCTGTGACGACATTAGGCGATGCCTCCTGGTCCTGGCGGTTGGCCAAAGCATAAATATGGTTCGAAGGACCGCTAGTACCAGAAGCTACACCACGGCCTCTGCCGCGACCCGCCGGTGCTGATGTACCCGGCCCTGTAGGGCGCATAGCCACTGACGAAGATGATGACCTGGCGGCTGATCCGGTAGGCTGCGCTGCACCACCCGAACTACCCTTATACGGGCAATCTCTCACAGAATGGCCCTGACGGCCACAAGAAAAACATGCACCGGTAGCTCTGTAGCACTCTCCCGGATGGTATCTGCCACAATATGAACACTGAGGCCTAGGTGGCCTCATCTGACCAGAACCCCTATCTGTCAGCGAACCTGAAGCCCTGGAGCTCTGACCTGCTCCTGAATAACCTGGGCTATCAAATCTGCGACCTGTAGGCTGTGAAGGTGCGATCTGTGCCGGCTGGGATGGGTATCTGCTAGGCTGCTGCGGCTGCTGAGGCTGTCTGCCCCGAAACTCTCCAGAATGCCCGGATGATCTGGCCCTCTTGGGCTGTCTCCGATCCTGACTCCTATCGGGCTGATGACCCCTCTGCCGGTCTTCCATGCCCTGGGCGTGCGCCTGAATACGGGCAATATCCATATCGGGCTGAGCGGCCAATACCAAACAACTGTCGACAAAATACCGGTCCAACCCCATAATGTACCTGTGCATCCTGTCAGCCATAGTAGCTACCACAGCAGGTGCATATCGGGCCAATGGGTCGAACTCCATACTGTACTCTCGAACACTGCGGCCCCTCTGTCACAGCAATAAGAATCTGTCAGCCCTGGCCCGCCGTAACTCCGGAGGCAGAAAATGGCTAAGAAAAGCCTGCGAAAAATCATCCCCGACTGCTGCGCGAGCGTCGTCGCCCCTGGATAACTCCCATGACTCGTACCAATTAGCCGCTACATCATACAACCGGTACGAAGCCAACGTGACTGACTCTGTCGTGGAAGCATTAATCAAATGCAAGGTGCGCCGCATCTTCCTGATAAACTCCTCAGGATCCTCCTCGGGCTTTGTCCCGAAGAACTCTGGAGGACCACAAGTCAGGAACTCACGAGCTCTCGAACTGTCACGCCTACCTGCTCGGTCACCTCCCAATCCGTGCCCCTGAACCTGTCCCGCCACAAGTCTGGTCAATAACTGGACTGCCGCTCTCATAGTCTGATCCTCAGTCCCTGGCCGTGGAGCTGGAGGCTCAGGTACTGGAATCCCGGGAGCTGGCGGTGGAGCAGTCCCTCGACCTGCAGCTGCTGCAGCTCCAATCTCCTCTACGTGTGGCGGTGTGGAAGAGCCCTCTACCGGGGGCAAAATATCAGGAGCAATATGTGCATGGGCCCTAGTAATCCTCTGGGCCCGGCTAGTCTCTCCCGCGGCCGCTGCCTTGGCCTTTTGGGCCGCCGTCGCCTTTTTTGGAGGCATAACTGCAAATGTAACAATTCGTTAGAGAGGAGTCATCCTGATAACACAGCTCTATCGCACGATCTAAGACAGAAAGAAGGGTAGTATCCTAAATGCCCAGTAGCCCCCTGTTTATAGGTGTGGTGCACAACACACTGATAAACAAGACTCTACTAGACACGGTCTGTAGACATTCCGAGGACGAACCGCTCTGATACCACTTTTGTCACTACCCAACCCCGTAGGCCGTGACTAGTGTCCGTGCTGGACACCCAAACGTACCCAAACCCCATACCAGTATTTTAGCAGAAATTATCAATATAAAATAAGTAAGCGATACTAAATAGTACAGGGGAACAGATATAGCATGTGGAAGCCGATAAGGCCATCACAGATCATAATAACTAAAAACATATACAGAACCCACACAGATATATCTACAGACCTCTACAGAGCATAACAGAATCATAAAACGGGACAGGGCCCCGTCGTACCCCTGAATAGTGTACATATATACAATAGTGACAGACTGTTCCAAAAGATGGGATCTGAATAAAAGAACGCTCCAAATGGCAGAAACGATATCCTAACCGAGCGGGTCAACAAACCTGTCATCGGTACCTGCGCGGCATGAAAACGCAGCCCCCGAAGAAAGGGGGGTCAGTACGAAATATGTACTGAATATGTAAAGCCTGAATTACAGAAACAAAATCATAACTGGTACAGAACGTACAGAAAGTGAGCAGAAAATCCAAAGTATCAAATACATATTTTCAAAACATGCAGAGTGTGTACAGAAACATATGTCATATCAAATTCGGCCCCTGCCAAGGGACTCGGCAGACAAAACGTGGCCACCCTTCCGACGCTGGTGCCACAACTCAGGAGAATCAGAATAGGGGCGTAACCCCGTAACATAGTATGTCATATCAAATGGCCATAACAAATCATATCAGAACATGTGTACATGGCACAGCATACTCCACAAACCCATGTACACGTATACCTGCCCCCTCACATCGAGGCATGGCGAACAATGCAGAGAATTACGCTTGACAACATATCCTGGCCCGGGCTCAGTGTGGGAAACATTGGGGCATCCACGAATGGAGTAGTGAGAGACTAAATGCAATTAAAATATCATAAATATTTTCAGAGAATCGATGAGGCATATCAATGACAAACAAATCCAAGGAAGTCAGACGGAATCATAATACGTGGGGTTCGGATGTCATAAAGAATCAAAGAAGCATAATCTTTCTGAAATCGTTCCGAGTGCCAAAACAATTTATAAGACTTAATGGAATATTTAAAATAGTTTTTATTTAATAATTAAAAGAGTAGTTAGGACATTCCTTTCCAAAACTGCTCGAAAACAAACCTTAAGTACAATAAGGGTAAAACCGGGAATAGTGGGCCCACCTCGGGACAGGCAAGGCGGTGGGCTCAAATTGCGTATGTTAAGCTTATGGGGTCCTACGAAGGTTCTGCGGACATTCTATAACTTTCCAAGTAATTTGGGGAAAGTTTGCATAACTTTCAAGAAGGCCTACAAAAAGGGTTCAATTCTATTGAACGAAAATGTGACAATTTCAGGCGCGGATTCCGATGAGCAGAATATTCTCCGAGGCGTGAATCCAATCCTAGTACTTCTAGGACATGCCAAAAGAAGAATCGGGATAGCTTTACATACCTTTCAAGCTCCTTACGCCTTTCCAAACTCACTTCCCGTTTCGTCCAAGATCTGCAAATGGTCACATTTACCAATCGTGAGTTATAGATGCTACGAATTCAACTTAACTCATATTTGTCTACCGAAATTTCGGCAGCACTTCCCCTATACATATAGCACCCCCGAGAATTCAACTCGGCTCAAAACCATCAACAACAACCCAATCAACAACATCAACAACAACAACAATCACTATGAACATAATATAACTCAACTAGCCATACTTTCAACACAATGTCACAACCTTCACTTCAACCTTAATTTGCAAACTAATACCAATGATTTCACATTCATTATCAATCTAGATCATCACAACAAAATTTAGAAGCATTTCATATCGTTTCCTCAAATTATACACACGATATACATAATATACAACTTTCCGCCAAAGTCATATTTCATCCAAAGCTTCTAATCTTTGGCATACATATTCATAACATGTTTCCAACTTCCAAATCTATCAATGATCATCATAACTTATACCTTACCAACTTCATTTTCACAATGTCGTAAAATCGTACTAAAACGACATAAACTTCTACATTCCATTCCAATACGAACTTATATCATTTTATCTTCATTTACATTGCAAGCATCACCACAACACAACTAACACATTAAACAAAATTAATTCATTCCCATTCCAACTCCAATATACCCCACGGCCAAATGCTCTTTTTGCCAATTCAACCAAATTTACTCAACTTTCATTTCCGATATGCATTTCACCACAACCACAACTAGAATATAACATAAATTTAACACATTATAGCTACACAATACACACATACACACGACTACACATGCATACCACACACCCACTTTGCAAACTTCCATTTCTCCATACAATCAACTTATTTCTACATACTACAACACAAACAAGGCTTCATAACACGAATAAAAGGGATGAATTCTTACCTTTTTCCTTAGTGTTCTTCACTTGAATGTGAGGTCAACTTGAAGAAACATGACCTCTTTCTTCCAAACCAAATACACCAAGTAGTAAAGGGCACTCAACTTAGTAAGGAAATCACGGGAGAAAAATTTTAGGAGCAATAGTTTTGGTGGTCAATTTTTCTATGGCTCACCCGAAACCCTCTCTCTTTTTCTTTCTTGTTTTACTTTGTTTTCTCTCTTGAATCTTCTAAGAGATGAAGACTATTATAAGATATGGTCCCTCATGTTAATTAAGCACATGTAAAATTTAATAAAACATGGGTTTGGGCCATTGGCTTGGCCGGCCACCCCTTGAAGTTTTGGGCCTCATTTTTCATTCAATTTTTGGCCCAATAACTTATAGATCACATTGTGTAATTCCCGAAACTAATTTTCAAAATTCCAAAATTGCCCTTAACCTTATCCCACACTTCCACGACACTACTCTTTCATGCACAACTCCTATGTTAAGTAAAAATCAATTAGGGCCTTATTTCTTACAAGTCAAGATTATTTCCAATTTTTCCCAACGTGTGAAAACACGGGATATAATAGAGAACTCTCTATATATAGTACAAAATCTTATCTGATGGTTGGTACTCGAGTAATGTAATTAATGTAGCAATTTATCCGAAGCCACATTCCCTTCATTTCCAACCAGTAATTTGCTAGTGCTTATAGTCGTTTCAAATTCTCCATTAGG
Source organism: Lycium barbarum (assembly GCF_019175385.1). NCBI lineage: Eukaryota > Viridiplantae > Streptophyta > Magnoliopsida > Solanales > Solanaceae > Lycium > Lycium barbarum. Next base: position 77,171,409 of record NC_083343.1, read on the forward strand.
TAGCACTTATATTCTAATGATAAGTGTCCCAAGATTTCCTATAACACTATCTTTATCCCAACGGATATCATCGGTTTCTTCTAATAAATTCACAATACATCAGTTGTTTCGCAAATCCGCAATCCTTGTCCTTTAAGGATTTCACCATTTCCGAGGCGAAGTCACATACACGCAGTACTCCTTTATGCCTCATACTCTTTCATTTTTGTTGTATACCCAACGCTAACTTCTAACTTACTCAAAATCATATCAAAGTCATCTTAATAGTGGTCTTGTCTTATCACCTTTTCGTCGTACTACACCTTAAGTTCGTAGCTATATATTTCCCTTTTATTCTATACTCATACTCAATTAATTACGTTTGTCTTGGGTGCTTCCTTTAGTATTCCTTTCATTTCTCCAGTCTATGTCCATCTTTTATTTTGTGCACGAGGAATCTCATGCTACTCCTGTATCCTTCAGAAAACACTACTTCTACATAAAACCTTTTTCGTTGTCAAAACATATTCTGTTCATCCCTATTCTTTCTCATCATACCAGTCATTTCTGGCATTCATTCTGTCTCGTTGCTCATCTTTCTTTAGGTTGGTCTTCGACAATTCTATCGCTTATATTACTCATTTTCTCAGCTATGCACGTCATAACATATCGCCACGCTGTAATCCCACTCTCTTTCTTCTTATCTTCTTCCTTCTATTAACTCCTTCTCTTCCTGTGCTCGCCTGCACTTTCGTTACCACTTGATTTCTATTCTGAACTTTCCCTATAGAACTTTTGTAAGTCTTTCTTATTCGTTCTACATTTGCTTTTCTGTCTCACACTAATCACGTCATATCCTTTAGTTACTTCCTTGCTAGGCTTTACTCATTTATATAACAATCCTTATGGTATTCATATTACATCCTTCTCGTAATCCAACCTATAACGTAACACTTCTTAACCTCATTCACGATTCTTACTATGTTTTAATTACACTCTGTGGACTAGGAATACTTAACCCTTCACCCTTTCTGATCAATCTTATCCTTAATATCTCACAAACTGTCTTATCCATACCTTCATAATTCGTGATAACTCTTCTTCCTCCGTACTTTTATCTCAATCATACTACTACTCCCTTTTAACTGTAAACCCGTCGTAATTTATCCCAACTTATCGGTTCACTCGATACCTCAATAAAATGTTTTGTTACGAGTTGCCACCTTTTTCTAAATCATCCCTTAGTATCACAAGCCCTTCCGAATCATCCTAGTATTTCATCAATAACACGTGAAACACATGATCTAAGACAACTCACATGTTTAAGTCTTCCTTCCATAAATTCCATCTCCAATTAGTTTATTAATAACTAATAAAATGTCACCATGAGGCATTCTCCAACCACCACCAGAAGAAAAACTAGAATCCGACAAGCACCACAAGACTTCTAGTGCTTGGTTCACATGGTTTACCTCCAGATTTATTCTTGAATCGTGAACGAATTATTTAGTTCATAAACTACTTGTTGTATCCTTTCTACTTTTCAATAAAAGTGAAACTTAATTACTGGACATTTTTGCCCTTCAATGTGGGCCTTTTTCTAAGGCAAAATGTGGTTGGAAAGTATTCTGGTCCGTTCAACTGAATTCCAAACTTTACTACTCATATATGCTTTTTGGAAATAAAATTTTCCAAATAAGAATGGTGCCTCTTACGAATGACATGGAGTATCTCTTCAAGCTTTAGTCCAACATAATAAATTTTCCCTATCGGTACCGACTTTCAAGACATATTATGAACTTATATCTCATCCTCTTCTTTTTCCTATTTCTGGGAAAATTTGGGCAGAGTTTCCTCTGTATTTCTTACTATCCCAAAACCTGCACGCAGGAAACACCAACAATGCCTCACAGCACCAACATATATACGCATATATCATATCCTATCATAGCCACACAGGGCTCCCAATTTCCAGTAAAAGGTATAAAGGTGTCGGAACTTACCTCACATATCGCACCTCGAGACGTACCTGATCCTTTAACGACCTGTCCTGTTATATACCTTCCTATCTACCTTCCCTTTCATTCTTCAACTTTATGTTTCAATCATACTTCAATATTCTTACCTTATCCGACATGCATCTTTCGCACCGTTGCTTACCAGTGTATTTTGTAATTCTAAAAATCATCAGTCACTTCCTTCTGTCGATGCCGTTCTTCAGCTGAAATCAAGGGTTAGTATAAGGAATTTCATTTCCTATGGCTGGGCTCTATCGCACGATCTAGAATAAGAAGGAAAGGTAGTATCCTAAATGTCATGTAGCTTCCTGTTTATAGATGTGGTGCACAACACACCGATAAACAAGACTCTACTAGACACGATCTGTAGACACTTCGAGGATGAATTGCTCTGATACCACTTATGTCACGACCCAACCCCGTGGGCCATGACTAGTGCCCGAACTGGACACCCGTATACGAACCTGTTAAAATATAATCAAACTGAATCTATGAACAATATGGAAACTTGCAAAAGAACTCCAACGGTTCACAACGTCTTCATATATGTATATTCAGATAAACTGTCTCCTGAGGAGTCACAACTGATCAAATCATAAAATGATACGTAAGCCGACAAGGCTGCCATTACACATCAACATCATGTCATATGCAAGCCGACAAGGCTGCCACTACAGACGGATATCATATCATAGCACATCGGATAGACACAGCTAAACAGAACTTTATACACAACCCACACACATGTCTACAGACCTCTAAGAGTATCAACAGTGAAATATGACGGGACAGGACCCCGTCGTACCCCTGGATAAACGTACGTTTATATATCATAAGATCTGTACCAAAAGTCTAGACTTCGGAATAACGGAACCCTCAAAGACAGCTGCGTAGAAGTCCTATGCTGAAGGGTTACCTACCCGACTATCTGTACCTCCGGGCATTAAACGCAGCCCCACCCCCCCCCCCCCCCTCGAAGAAAGGGGGTCAATACGGAATATGTACTGAGTATATAAAGCATGGAAAGCAGTAAAAAGGATCATAACTGAAATAGGGAGTGCAGGAGACAAGTATAATATCCAGAATACCAAAACACTTGTCTTTCGAAACATAAATCATGCATGTCAATATCATATATCATACCCGGCCCATTATGGGACTCGGTGAATAAAGTCATCATATGCCCTCCTGGCCGCCATAACATATCATCATATCATATATATATATATACCGTACCCGGCCCTCTAGTGAGGGACTCGGTGAACAATGCAGTGAAACTGTGCACGATAACATACCCGGCCCCGGACTCGGTGAAAGACATATTGAGGCATGCACGAGCAGAGTAGTGAGCAACCATATGCAATTTAAAACATTATCAAGACTCAAACAGAATAAGAAGAAGGGATTTACACCTGAGTATCAATAGTGACAATCATATCAAATATCCCTCGAACGTCATCATAAATAATATCAAAAGAGCCTTAGGAACCATAGACATATGTCAATATAGTATGAAACAACTTATAGAAGTCAAGCACATCAGTTATCGTAGAGTTTCTAGGAATAAGAGCTTATATATATCGACTATTATCCAACGTATAGAAAACTGAAGAGGGAAGCTCAATCACTTAACACTTCTAACATCAAGAAGTGAATAAGAATCATGAATCACACTCAAGACTTATGAATAGGATTACCCCAAAGCTCATATCATTCATGACTTTAATCTAAGACATGCCAAAAGAAAGAAGGTACAGCTTTACATACCTGTTAACGATTAATCGCAAACCCGTTCACTTCGTCGCCCCTTTAGCCTATTTAATATAAAAGTAACGCTATCGTTAGTAACTATACTTTCTAGTTCGTAAATCCATAGCCTATCGCTTATAGGACTCATTCATTAACTTATACTTTCTCGATTAGGGTTTTCATTAGTTAAGGACTTAACGGAAATCGGGCAGCATTTCCCCTATATATTCACCTAATCCGAACTTCCAATTATCCTCCTGTTATCACAGAAATACCAACAATGACAGTAATAGCAATATTCATATAGAATCCTTACAATTTTCGCCCATAAACAACTCTAACAATCCAATAACCCTTTTTAATCCTTTTCAACCCCCAATTTCGTATAACAACGATTTCATGCAATTTCTTACTTCCAATTTCATCCAATCCAATTTTAATCCTTCCATTACAACACCATTAATACAATCATACTACAAAACAAGAAAATCTTACATTAATTTCCTCGGAGGAATTTCTACACTTAATTGCTCCAATTTCACAATTTCTTCTTCCTCAATTCAATATCCAATGTTGCTATCACCTTCTTGAACTTGCAAATCACTTTAGAATTAATTTAACAAGAACAAAAGTTTTTTTTTGTAAGGACCATGGCTGGCCGAGAGTATGGCAGCCATGGCCATGCCTTTCTTTTCTTTTTCAAGCTTGCAAATTAGAATGAATGCTTAAGTTGATCATTAACCTAACTCATATATGGTGTCTCTACATTGAACACGTACCCCCCCCCCCCACCCCCTTATGACTCATTATTTATGCTATTTCAATTAATTATTTATTCTTTTATTTCATATTTATATATATATATATATATATATTTACTAAAAACGGGTAGGGCCCACTTCTATTAATTAAATTAATTAATTTCAATAAATAATTAATCCTTACTTAATAATCTAATCACAATTACTTAGTCCCTAATTACCAATAATATTTCTACATTAAATAAAATTTATAAACAATTTGTGTACTAATTAAAATTGAAAATTAGAAGTTCCTATTTCATGTCCGAAAATAACCCCGTCTTTAACTTAAGTCAATTAGCCTGCGAATAATTCGACATATAAAAATACGGGGTATAACATCCTTCCCCCCTTTAGAACATTCGTCCTCAAATGTTATACTGGTCCTGAACTCCCATTATTTCTTTAAACGTCCTTTCGTTGAATTATACTCTTCACATGACTCTTTCGTTGGTCGATTTCCTTTAATCTATCATAATGCATTTCAAGTCTCTACGGAATCATTCCTGCAATATTTCCTTCTTCTGTTGCTCCTCAGGGTAATTATTCCACGTCGTTGTCTTTTCTTTCCTCTTTATTTCACAGTTGACTATCAGCTGTATTTCGAGTTGTTCTGCTAAAATGTGACTGTCTCTCTTATCTGCATACTGTTCAGTTGTACTGTCATCGATTGATTCGGACTTGTACTCATGGTGCATGTAGTCCTGACTCGACTCTTTCTTTTTCTATAGTTACTCCCTTAAGATGATGTATCGTTCACTTCACTTTACCTTCTTATCTTTAAACATGATCTTGTAACGCGCAGACATCATCCATCGATTCATTAGACTTTAATATCCTTGGAGTATTGCATGCCTCTGGTAACCTGTAGACCCTTCGCAGGTTCTACGAGTAGAACGAAATTTCCCAGAGGGTAACATTTTTGAACTCCAATATCCTTGCTTTACTCCGCTGTGATTGTCCGTATTCTGAAATCCTCAGCATCATGTGTCACTTTCTGACTTTCTTTTAAAGGTCTTTAACTATCACTTGCTTTTACTTCTTGATCTCGATCTTTAGGGTTGGCTATGAAATAGCGCTAGGGTTCCCTCATATTATAACTTCACTGTCCGCCGGTAACCAGTATCCCGCTTGTTCCGATTGTCTCGGTTAAATTATTTCATAATTTCCTTTACCCTAACTGGCAATAATTTAGGCATATTACTTCGTGTCATTTCTCTATTTTTTACTCAAACTCTTCTATTGCCCCTTTACTCAAATTTGCTCTTAGTTCTCCTATCACGCATCCTATTGCAATGTTTACAAGAGTATGTGTAGGTGCTCAAGTCAGCCCGGAAAATACCTTAGCGTCGCCACGCTAGTCTTTATGCAGACCCTATATCCTTCTCTTATCTCTTTCAATTGATATCAAGGCTCAACTATGGCTTTTTCCCTCAGTACTACTTTCATCTCTATAGTTTTGCCTCAAACCATCTTACACCTTTCTTTGATGTACCCAAAATATTACAATCGCATTGTTGTTACTGAATTCTTACCCTTCTTATCAAGTACTTACTTGGTCTCATCCTTAGTATACAAATATTCGTAGATCGCATAACTATTCTTGTACAATTCGTACAAAGTGCATCCAATCTTAGTCGTAGTCCTTCCTTCTCCTGGTTTATTCTGCTCTACATGCCTTATTGTATTAAAACTCACTTGCTGTCTATTTTATCATACTACTTTCCCTTCCTTTCTTTACTACTTATGTGTCACAATGTTTTTAGTCAATAACTCCGTTGCCAACATCTTAACATCTAATCCGGTATAGCCTTTCTATCCTTTATAATATTTCTTACGTTACTCGTTTGCATTCTCTTGTCTTATTCTTTCTTTTTATAAGCGTCCATTTTCTAATGTCATATCATTCGAGACCTTCACAATGATTTTCATCACTGTCTCAAACACCATCCTGGCTTTTATCCGTTTATCGCTGGCTTTCAAATCTTACTAACTTATTTCAGCAAGGGATCTCACTTAAAGTTTAAGTTTCCACATTACACGTGTTGCAGTGTCAGTTGATTTCATCTTACATTTGCATTTCTCTCATCCGCTTTCCCCCTTTAGGGTGTACCCACATCATTATCTATTTATATTCTACTCTATGTCCCCATTTTCAATTTTCAAATTCATATGATTCTTTTCCAATACATTTGGTATGCTGCACCATATCCATGTCTTTCTTTATATCATCTATAACTTAGATTCCCCATGTATGAAACCCCAACACAATCACGAGGCGATGAGAACTCTCAATATATAGTACAAAATCTTATCTGATGGTTGGTACTCGAGTAATGTAATTAATGTAGCAATTTATCCGAAGCCACATTCCATTCATTTCCAACCAGTAATTAGCTAGTGCTTATAGTCGTTTCAAATTCTCCATTAGGTAGCACTTATATTCTAATGATAAGTGTTCCAAGCTTTCCTATAACACTATCTTTATCCCAACGGATATCATCGGTTTCTTCTAATAAATTCACAATACATCAGTTGTTTCGCAAATCCGCAATCCTTGTCCTTTAAGGATTTCACCATTTCCGAGACGAAGTCACATACACGCAGTACTCCTTTATGCCTCATACTCTTTCATTTTTGTTGTATACCCAACGCTAACTTCTAACTTACTCAAAATCATATCAAAGTCATCTTAATAGTGGTCTTGTCTTATCACCTTCTCGTCGTACTACACCTTAAGTTCGTAGCTATATATTTCCCTTTTATTCTATACTCATACTCAATTAATTATGTCTGTCTTGGGTGCTTCCATTAGTATTCCTTTCATTTCTCCAGTCTATGTCCATCTTTTATTTTGTGCACGAGGAATCTCATGCTACTCCTGTATCCTTCAGAAAACACTACTTCTACATAACCCCTTTTTCGTTGTCAAAACATATTCTGTTCATCCCTATTCTTTCTCATCATACCAGTCATTTCTGGCATTCATTCTATCTCGTTGCTCATCTTTCTTTAGGTTGGTCTTCCACAATTCTATCGCTTATATTACTCATTTTCTCAGCTATGCACGTCATAACATATCGCCACGCTGTAATCCCACTCCCTTTCTTCTTATCTTCTTCCTTCTATTAACTCCTTCTCTTCCTGTGCTCGCCTGCACTTTCGTTACCACTTGATTTCTATTCTGAACTTTCCCTATAGAACTTTTGTAAGTCTTTCTTATTCGTTCTACATTTGCTTTTCCGTCTCACACTAATCACGTCATATCCTTTAGTTACTTCCTTGCTAGGCTTTACTCATTTCTATAACAATCCTTATGGTATTCATATTACATCTTGCTCGTAATCCAACCTATAACGTAACACTTCTTAACCTCATTCACGATTCTTACTATGTTTTAATTACACTCTGTGGACTAGGCGTACTTAACCCTTCACCCTTTCTGATCAATCTTATCCTTAATATCTCACAAACTGTCTTATCCATACCTTCGTAATTTGTCATAACTTGTTATATCCTGCATTTTCGAACGTCGAATTAATTGTAAGCTGAGGTGGGGCCCACACATCAAGATTTTTTTTGGGATATGTGACAAGTTATATGAGTTGCATATGTAAAGTTAAACACAACTCGTGAAGGGCCCTGGGGCCAAATCAAAATGGAAGCCCTCCAAACGAATATTTTTAAGAAAACGTTTTCGGATGACCTGACTTGGAGGGGCAAAAACGGCATTATGCGTTTGGAATTTGGGAAAACGCCCAGAAATAAAAGTTGTAGATAATTGAAATAACTTTCCAACCATAGGTCGTGGGCTCCCAGGCTACGTCGGTACAAGGAGATATGGACATTTTAAGGTCGAAAGGTCAGTGGGCTAGGCCCAACTCGTGACCAACCGGGTTGGCCCAAAAAAAAATTATTACAAATTAGAGGCCCAATTGGGGTGGCCGGCCAACTAAAGGCCCAAGCCCATAAATTGGTCATGTGATTTATCATGTGATCAAGAATTATAATAAGGGGCTAAGGTTCAAGAAAGTTCAAGAAACAAACAAAAAAAAAAGAAGAGAATTTAGAGCAAAAGGGCCAAGGGTTTCGGCCAAGAGAGAAAACATTGTGTTGATCAATCTTTGGTCCAAAAATCTTGTTCTTCTTGTATTTATAGTAAGCTCAGAACGCTCTCCGACGTGATATAATTGGTTTAGCGAGAGAGCGGCATTTGCGGAAGATTGAAGTTGCAAGAAAGGTAAGAATGTTTCTCTTGTTATATTGGAAGAATTCTACATATATGTTGTAGCATGTGAAAATGAACAAAAGTATGAAATTTTGTGTGTTGGGGATATGTGTGTGTTGGTCGTATGCCTCTAGTTGGAGGGAGGAATATGAATTACATTATTTAGTATGTTAATCGAGTTGTTGAAGTCTTGTGATGAAAATGGAAGGTTAATGGTTCTTGTTGTTATGGAAAATATGTTGTAAGGTTGATGTAGGAAAATATGTAACCTTGTAGTAGGTTATGTAATTATAAGAATTGAAGTTGTAGGGTGCAAATAGTGATGGTTGTAAGTGAAATGATAACATAAAAATGTGTTGTGAACATTTATGTTGAAAGTTGGAAGTTTTGAGTGAATTATGATTTTGAAGGAAAACTTGTATATTTTGTGTATCTTGTGTATATTGTGTAAAATGATATTAAATGCCTCCAAATCGTATTGTAATGGTCGTGATTAGTAAGGGATGTGAAATTAATAAGATTAGTTTGGAGGTATAAAGTTTGGGTAGAAGTTGTCGCTTTATGTAGAAAAGAAGACTATTTATACTATGTTGTATTTTGTGGTGATTGTCATTTGTTGTTGGTATTGTTGTTGGGTTGGTTGTTGATGTTTGGAGCCGAGTTAAATCTCGGGGATGTCGTATATATAGGGGAGATGCTGCCCAAATTTTTGTAGAAAAGTATGAGTTAAAGTTCAAGTTCTAAAGGCTTGAAGTTTCTAATTGGTAAACATGACCATTTGTAGATTTTGGGCGAAACGGGAATCGAGTTTGAGCGAGCGTAGGACGCAACCAAGGTATGTAAAGTCTTTCCCTTCTTTCTTAGGCATGTTCTAAATATAATAGGCTCAGATGCGAGCCTTAGAAACGACCCCGTTCCTCGGAATTCGAGATTGAAATTGGCTCCAAATCATTCAGTAAGATTGAACCAGTTTCTTCTAAATTGACCTATAAGTAGGCAACTTTTACAAATGGAGCCGGAATGCCTTAAGACTCTCATGAATGACTCCATATTACCTATGATCCATAATTTCATGTACGTCCACTCGGCTCGGCCCAAGGTGGGCCCACGTAATTCTGATATTTTCTGTAAGGCTCTAATTAACCCATTTCTGTCCGAACTCACACGTAACTTTTGGTTATTATTCTGTCTGCTATATGACAATCGTTATGACCATAGTTATGAGTCTCATAATATATTCTGACGTCTGGAGTGGTTCTAGACATTTTATTCTGACATAATCTGTCGTGCCATCCCAAATGACGTTTATGCGTATCTACTATGAATTTTGTCCGATTATTCGATTTGATCTATCATCTAGACTATTTCAGTTTCATTGAGTCTGTATGCATATGGTTTCTCATTAATCTGTTCGTGGATGCCTCAATGCTTCCTTCACTGCGCCCGGGCCAGGTTCTGTTACTCGTGCACCTTCCACTGCATTGTTCACCGCGTCCCTCGGTGTGCGGGCCGGATTCTGTTTACATCTGTATATGATTTGATGATGTGTTTGTATGGGGATGGCGGCCAGGATGGCATATGATCTGATCTGTCTGTCCACCGCGTCCCGTACTAAGAGGGCCGGGATCTGATATGTATGTATATGCTATCTGCATCTGTATATGCTTATGACTCTGCATGCATGATTTTGTCTGTTACAGCTCTGTATGTCTGATCTGGAATATGATTCTATCTGTCACACTTCTGGAAATCTGATCTGGATCATGACTCTGTCTGTTGCACTTTTGTACGTCTGATTTGAATTATGGGTCGGTCTAACATATTTTTGTACCTCTGACTCAGATTACGATTTTGTCAGCCACACTTTGTACCCCTGATCTAGATTATGATTATTGTTGTTACATTTCCGCTTTACATACTCGGTACATTTTCCGTACTAACCCCCTGTTCTTCGGGGGCTGCGCTACATGCCCGCAGGTACAGACGCACAGCGTGATACGCCACCAGTATAGGATCTCTGTTCTGCGATTTGGAGTGCTCCCTCTTGATCCGGAGCTCATACGTTTGGTATAAACTTTTTGCTGTTGTATATTCTGTACATGTGCTTATTTGGGGTACGACGGGGCCCTGTCCCGTCATCTGATTCTGTTATGTCTGTTAGAGGCCTGTAGACATGTTTGTGGGTTGTGGGTTGTCACTGTTCTGACGGGTATGTGTGAGATTGCGACATAAGGGACCCTGCTTGCTGTGATAGCCTTAACGGCTTATGTCTAAGTCTATGTATATTTATATTTTGTGCGATGTATTCTATATCCGTATGAATCTGTGTATGTCTAATTTGATTAGTTGGTTAGTACGCTAACTCCGTCCGGTAGGTACGTATGGGTGTCCAGTTAGGACACCAGTCGCGGCCCACGGGGTTGGGTCATGACAGAAGTGGTATCAGAGCGGTTTGTCCTTGGAATGGCTACAGGCCGTGTCTAGTAGGGTCTTGTTTATCGGTGTGTCGTGCACCACATCTATAAACAGGAGGCTACAGGACATTCAGGATGTTACCCTTTCTTTGGATCTTAGATCGTGCGTTAGAGCTGTACTATCAGGATGTTTTCTTTTCTGACAAAATGTCATGTTTTTAGCGATGCCTCCGAGGAAGGCAACGGCCGCCCAGAAGGGCAAAGCAGTTCCAGAGACAGGGGAGACTAGCCGGGCCCATAGGGTTACCAGAGCCCACCCCCAGACCATGCCCGATGTTGTGCCCCAGTTAGAAGGTTCTACTGTACCATTACCGGAGGGGCCGGAAGCAGCCCCACCCTTAGCCCCGGAGGCCCCAGCTCCCCAGCCAGAGACCTAGAACAGGACTTTGAGGGAGGCCGTGCAGCTGCTGACGACGATAGTGGCCGGACAGGCTCGCGGACGCGGGCGGAGAGGTGATGATGATGATGACAGGCGCAATAGCCTGAGATTCCGTGATTTTCTGACGTGCGGCCCCCCAGAGTTTTTCGGGTCCAAGCCCGAGGAGGACCCCCATGACTTCGTTAGGGGGATGAGGCGCTCATTAAGACTGGTCAGGGCTACGGAGACCGAGTCCGTGGAGCTAGCCTCACACAGATTACGTGATGTGGCGGCTAATTGGTATGAGTCCTGGGAGCTGTCCAGGGTTTAGGGTGCTCCCCCAGCTACCTGGGATGAATTTGTGGCCGCTTTCCTTCGCCACTTTCTCCCTCCGGAGCTGCGACGGCCGAGAGTTGACAGGTTTTTGCAGCTAAAGCAAAGAGGCAGGAGTATCCGGGAGTATAATCTAGAGTTTGATTCCCTAGCCCGATATGCCCCTACTATCGTGGCCGATATGGAGGACAGAATGCACCGGTATGTGATGGGGCTGGATGATTACCTAGTTGATGTCTGTATGGCGATGGCGGCGCAGACAGATATGGATATCGCTCGATTGCAGGCTTATGCCCAAGGGATGGAGGACCGCCATCGAGCAGATCAGCCCAGCAGAGATCGCGAGAGGAGGCCGCCCAAAAGGGCCAGATCCGCGGGATATTCCGGAGATTTCCGAGGCGGATGGTCTCAGCAGCCGTCCGGTAGGTCTCTTCCTCCGTCAGGCCGGGGTACGCAGTTCGCCGGCAGACGTTTTGATGGCGCAGGTTCTTCTGGGGCCGGCCAGAGTTCCAGAGCATCCGGTCCGTAGGTGAGTAGAGGTTCTGGTCAGTCTAGGCCACCGATGCCCCGGTGTACTTATTGTGGGAAGCCTCACCCGGGGGAGTGTTATCGCGCTACGGGCGCCTGCTATTTTTGTGGCAGTCCAGATCATATGGTGAGGGAGTGCCCGTACAAGGGCGGTTTAGGTTCAGCCCAACCTACTGGGTCAGTTGCCGGCTCATCTTCTCCTTCAGTAGCTATGCGCCCCATGGGGCGAGATATGCCGGCACCAGCGAGTCGTGGCAGAGGTCGTGGAGGAGCTTCCAGTTCCGGCGGTCCCTTGAACCGCGTGTATGCTTTGACCGGCCGGCAGGACCCAGGAGCGTCCCCGAGTGCAGACCCAGGTATACTGTTAATCTTTTTCTTGAGAAATATGTGTATTGATAGATCTGTACTCTGTTGTATTACGCGATTTTCTCCTTCTGGGTGTTGGCCAAAGTAAGATAAAATCCAAACCAATAGAACCGTCTAAGATGGTTATACGTACAGATGAAAATGAATATTAAGAATTTAGAAGGGCGATATGGTCATTGCGCGGGTTAAACAGGGGTGGGACCCGCTACGGAAATTTTTCGAAAATTTATTAAAACTCCGATCTGCTCTAAACTACGTGACAAAGGTCGTGTGGAGTAGTCGACGCAATTATATTAGCAATAACGCACCAAAACATGTGAAAGTTTCAAAGTTAAGCGTGCTGGAACCAGAGCAATTCTGGGATGGGTGACCCCCCTGGGAAGTATACCCAATTTTCGTAAATGTTGCTATAAAAGATAAATGGGAACTTTGGGGGTAACCCAACGGAAGAGAGAGTAGGTGGAATAGCCAGTACCCTTATAGGGGTCGCGCAGAGCGAAGCAGACCTATGGGTGAAACGCAATATCGCCCGGGAATCAGAGCGAGTTTGAATAACGGTCGGAAACGTTTGCAAGTAGGATAGTAGTAAAGGTATATGTATGTGTATGATTTTTATCTGGTGACCATATTAATTAAGAAGTGGGTTCCAGTAACAAATGTTGTAATACATGGAAGGCATTAATGAAGGTGATTTAACTCTGACCATTATTCTGTATGCCATACTTCTACGCCTCTGATTTTGATGAAGCTCTGTCTGTTATGCCTCTGTACTTCTGGATCTGATTATGTTTCCGTCTGATACGCCTCTGTACGTCTGACTCTGATTATGCCTCTGTACGTCCGACTCTGATCACAAATCTGTCTGATACATCTCTGTATGTCTGACTCTGACCACGGATCTGTCTGATATACTTCCATACGTCTAACTCTGACCACGGATCTGTCTGACATAATTCCATGCGTCTGACTCTGACTACGAATCTATCCGCCATAGTTCAGTACATCTGACTCTGATTATGGATCTGTCCGATATGCTTCTGTACGTCTGGCTCTAGTTATGAATTTGTTTGATATGACGTAGGAATACGATAACGTTGTAAGTAACCGAGAGGTATGACAACAGGTGAAAGATGTTGATGGCAATTGTAACATTGTAAAGAATTTTTAAGGAAAGAAAGGAACCTCCCCGAAGTGTCACGAGACCCCCTAAGGTCAATCGAACATTCGAGGACGAATGTTCTAAAGGGGGGGAGAATGTTATATCCTGCATTTTCGAACGTCGAATTAATTGTAAGCTGAGGTGGGGCCCACACGTCAAGATTTTTTTTGGGACATGTGACAAGTTATATGAGTCGCATATGTAAAGTTAAACACAACTCATGAAGGGCCCTGGGGCCAAATCAAAATGGAAGCCCTCCAAACGAATATTTTTAAGAAAACGTTTTCGGATGACCTGATTTGGAGGGGCAAAAACGGCATTATACGTTTGGAATTTGGGAAAACGCCCAAAAATAAAAGTTGTAGATAATTGAAATAACTTTCCAACCATAGGTCGTGGGCTCCCAGGCTACGTCGGTACAAGGAGATATGGACATTTTAAGGTCGAAAGGTCAGTGGGCTAGGCCCAACTCGTGACCAACCGGGTTGGCCCAAAAAAAAAAAATATTACAAATTAGAAGCCCAATTGGGGTGGCCGGCCAACTAAAGGCCCAAGCCCATAAATTGGTCATGTGATTTATCATGTGATCAAGAATTATAATAAGGGGCTAAGGTTCAAGAAAGTTCAAGAAACAAACAAAAAAAAAAGAAGAGAATTGAGAGCAAAAGGGCCAAGGGTTTCGGCCAAGAGAGAAAAAATTGTGTTCATCAATCTTTGGTCCAAAAATCTTGTTCTTCTTGTATTTATAGTAAGCTCAAGACGCTCTCCGACGTGATATAATTGGTTTAGCGAGAGAGCGGCATTTGCGGAAGATTGAAGTTGGAAGAAAGGTAAGAATTTTTCTCTTGTTATATTGGAAGAATTCTACATATATGTTGTAGCATGTGAAAATGAACAAAAGTATGAAATTTTGTGTGTTGGGGATATGTGTGTGTTGGCCGTATGCCTCTAGTTGGAGGGAGAAATATGAATTAAATTATTTAGTATGTTAATCGAGTTGTTGAAGTCTTGTGATGAAAATGGAAGGTTAATGGTTCTTGTTGTTATGGAAAATATGTTGTAAGGTTGATGTAGGAAAATATGTAACCTTGTAGTAGGTTATGTAATTATAAGAATTGAAGTTGTAGGGTGCAAATAGTGATGGTTGTAAGTGAAATGATAACATAAAAATGTGTTGTGAACATTTATGTTGAAAGTTGGAGGTTTTGAGTGAATTATGATTTTGAAGGAAAACTTGTATATTTTGTGTATCTTGTGTATATTGTGTAAAATGATATTAAATGCCTCCAAATCGTATTGTAATGGTCGTGATTAGTAAGGGATGTGAAATTAATAAGATTAGTTTGGAGGTATGAAGTTTGGGTAGAAGTTGTCGCTTTATGTAGAAAAGAAGACTATTTATACTATGTTGTATTTTGTGGTGATTGTCATTTGTTGTTGGTATTGTTGTTGGGTTGGTTGTTGATGTTTGGAGCCGAGTTAAATCTCGGGGATGTCGTATATATAGGGGAGATGCTGCCCAAATTTTTGGAGAAAAGTATGAGTTAAAGTTCAAGTTCTAAAGGCTTGAAGTTTCTAATTGGTAAACATGACCATTTGTAGATTTTGGGCGAAACGGGAATCGAGTTTGAGCGAGCGTAGGACGCAACCAAGGTATGTAAATTCTTTCCCTTCTTTCTTAGGCATGTTCTAAATATAATAGGCTCAGATGCGAGCCTTAGAAACGACCCTGTTCCTCGGAATTCGAGATTGAAATTGGCTCCAAATCATTCAGTAAGATTGAACCAGTTTCTTCTAAAGTGACCTATAAGTAGGCAACTTTTACAAATGGAGCCGGAATGCCTTAAGACTCTCATGAATGACTCCATATTACCTATGATCCATAATTTCATGTACGTCCACTCGGCTCGGCCCAAGGTGGGCCCACGTAATTCTGATATTTTCTGTAAGGCTCTAATTAACCCATTTCTGTCCGAACTCACAGGTAACTTTTGGTTATTATTCTGTCTGCTATATGACAAGCGTTATGACCATAGTTATGAGTCTCATAATATATTCTGACGTCTGGAGTGGTTCTAGACATTTTATTCTGACATAATCTGTCGTGCCATCACAAATGACGTTTATGCGTATCTACTATGAATTTTGTCCGATTATTCGATTTGATCTATCATCTAGACTATTTCAGTTTCATTGAGTCTATATGCATATGGTTTCTCATTAATCTGTTCGTGGATGCCTCAATGCTTCCTTCACTGCGCCCGGGCCAGGTACTGTTGCTCGTGCACCTTCCACTGCATTGTTCACCGCGTCCCTCGGTGTGCGGGGCGGGTTCTGTTTACATTTGTATATGATTTGATGATGTGTTTGTATGGGGATGGCGGCCAGGATGGCATATGATCTGATCTGTCTGTCCACCGCGTCCCGTACTAAGAGGGCCGGGATCTGTTACCTCGTCCCTTACTAAAGGGCCGAGATCTGATATGTATGTATATGCTATCTGCATCTGTATATGCTTATGACTCTGCATGCATGATTTTGTCTGTTACAGCTCTGTATGTCAGATCTGGAATATGATTCTGTCTGTCACACTTCAGGAAATCTGATCTGGATCATGACTCAGTCTGTTGCACTTCTGTACGTCTGATTTGAATTATGGGTCGGTCTGACATATTTTTGTACCTCTGACTCAGATTACGATTTTGTCAGCCACACGTTGTACCCCTGATCTAGATTATGATTATTGTTGTTACATTTCCGCTTTACATACTCGGTACATTTTCCGTACTGACCCCCTGTTCTTCGGGGGCTGCGCTACATGCCCGCAGGTACAGACGCACAGCGTGATACGCCACCAGTATAGGATCTCTGTTCTGCGATTTGGAGTGCTCCCTCTTGATCCGGAGCTCATACCTTTGGTATACACTTTTTGCTGTTGTATATTCTGTACATGTGCTTATTTGGGGTACGACGGGGCCCTGTCCCGTCATCTGATTCTGTTATGTCTGTTAGAGGCCTGTAGACATGTTTGTGGGTTGTGGGTTGTCACTGTTCTGACGGGTATGTGTGAGATTGCGACATAAGGGACCCTGCTTGCTGTGATAGCCTTAACGGCTTATGTCTAAGTCTATGTCTATATATATTTTGTGCGATGTATTCTATATCCGTATGAATCTGTGTATGTCTAATTTGATTAGTTGGTTAGTACGCTAACTCCGTCCGGTAGGTACGTATGGGTGTCCAGTTAGGACACCAGTCGCGGCCCACGGGGTTGGGTCATGACAGAAGTGGTATCAGAGCGGTTTGTCCTTGGAATGGCTACAGGCCGTGTCTAGTAGAGTCTTGTTTATCGGTGTGTCGTGCACCACATCTATAAACAGGAGGCTACAGGACATTCAGGATGTTACCCTTTCTTTGGATCTTAGATCGTGCGTTAGAGCTGTACTATCAGGATGTTTTCTTTTCTGACAAAATGTCATGTTTTTAGCGATGCCTCCGAGGAAGGCAACGGCCGCCCAGAAGGGCAAAGCAGTGCCAGAGACAGGGGAGACTAGCCGGGCCCAGAGGGTTACCAGAGCCCACCCCCAGACCATGCCCGATGTTGTGCCCCAGTCAGAAGGTTCTACTGTACCATTACCGGAGGGGCCGGAAGCAGCCCCACCCTTAGCCCCGGAGGCCCCAGCTCCCCAGCCAGAGACTGAGAACAGGACTTTGAGGGAGGCCGTGCAGCTGCTGACGACGCTAGTGGCCGGACAGGCTCGCGGACGCGGGCGGAGAGGTGATGATGACGATGACAGGCGCAATAGCCTGAGATTCAGTGAATTTCTGACGTGCGGTCCCCCAGAGTTTTTCGGGTCCAAGCCCGAGGAGGACCCCCATGACTTCATTAGGGGGATGAGGCGCTCATTAAGACTGGTCAGGGCTACGGAGACCGAGTCCGTGGAGCTAGCCTCACACAGATTACGTGATGTGGCGGCTAATTGGTATGAGTCCTGGGAGCTGTCCTGGGGTGAGGGTGCTCCCCCAGCTATCTGGGATGAATTTGTGGCCGCTTTCCTTCGCCACTTTCTCCCTCCGGAGCTGCGACGGGCGAGAGTTGACAGGTTTTTGCAGCTAAAGCAAAGAGGCAGGAGTATCCGGGAGTATAATCTAGAGTTTGATTCCCTAGCCCGATATGCCCCTACTATCGTGGCCGATATGGAAGACAGAATGCACCGGTATGTGATGGGGCTGGATGATTACCTAGTTGATGTCTGTATGGCGATGGCGGCGCAGACAGATATGGTCCAGAAATATCAGATGTCGCATTGATGAGACTCGTTCTCTTTGATTCATTAATCCCCTTATTATCTTGTCATACTTCCTTTTTCCGTATCTGTCCCATAATGCACTTGTATTTGATCCGTTCCCACAACTCATCCTTTCATTAACTTAGCTCATATGGTCCCGTAGTGCTCTTAACTACTTGTTTTTATCACAGTCATGCATCATAGTCCTTCTAATATTCCACCAGTTCCTGTTCTTATCATGAAGTCTTCACGAAATACACCCGTTTCTTTCTCCTTGCGCCGAGTCCTCACCTTCCCTTATGACACTACAACTTGTTCATATTTATACATATTTCCCGTACATCATCCTGTTTCCTTTATGATCGAATTTCTGTACTCCCTATCAAAGCTCTTATCCCATGTTACTGATGCTTTGCCTCTTGGCCAGACTTGTTAACTTATTATCATTCCTCTTGTCCATGATGATTACCTGACTTTCTTTAAACAATCCATTTGTGTACTTTTCTTACTTTCTCCCTCAGGGCCTTTGTTAACTTCCTTTGTTCATAAGTGCTCTTCTCCACTTGCCCTTCTATAGTATTGGCCTTGAAGTTTGTAGAATATTCTATTAGAAGCATAAAAACTTTTTATTTCTAAAACCATCTTTGGGGGGGGGGGGGGGGGGGGGGGAGCTTTGCTGTTTTCTAAGAAACGCGTTAGTATTCCCCTGCTTATGCTTCTCTTTTTTCTCATGACATCATAATCCTCTTACTCTTATGTACACACTTTCTTCTTTTACCTAATATTATTGCCTCATGATTATCCATCTTTGGCCTTTAGAGAAAACAATATCAACCTGCCATGTAGTACTTGCTATTCGAACTTTAATATGCAGTTCAATCAATACCTTTAGCATATTATAATATCAGTCATCAGGGAACGCATACTAGTTAATATGACCACATATGAGTTATCGTGTATATTTTTTACTAATACTTCACTCACGAACTACCCCTAATGTTATTTAAAGTTGTCTTGAATCTATAGCTTTAATAAATCTCCTCTCTTCTCCTAGCTAGCCCGTTTCATACCTCATGATCATTTAAAATTCTAAATATAAGTCTCATATGCTTCTAATTTCCCTCGGGCTATTCTAGTTTCTCATATTTCTCGTATGCTTGAGTCTATAGGACTTCTTAGCACATTTCCGAAGTCCTTGATTATGAATTTCTAGTAGTATGGATTTAATAATTGATCTCCAATCGAACACCTACTCTCATTTCCTTTTTATTCATAAGCCATCATCGCTCTTATTTTTCTATCGTCAAGTAACATTCACCACCTCCATCTGAAAAAATCAAGGGACCCCTACTTGTAAGAATCACATTTGTCTTGCTACACGGCCTTTTATCACATATCCTAAGAAAACAATTCGAAGCTCTAATGGAAAACCCAAATAAAACTCTATAATGTATTCCCTTCAAAGTTGGAAAGGTCCCTTACTCTCTTGGTTTCATAAATGATATCGTAACCTTTGGAACTCCCAATATCTAGAAAATTTTCATAACTACAAGCCAACACACGCGACTGCTTTTCATTCCGAGTCCTAGGGTTCCTAGTGGTAGTAAAAGCGTCATGGTCGCAACCACCAATAAGTGCTTTAGTTATCTGGTTCTTTAGAATTCCCATCCGTCGACTATTAACTGATATCCGTAGTAATTGCACGTAACATAAGGAATTTCAATGAAAGACCCATATACTTATAGCCGGCCTGTCCTGATCCTGGTCTGGAGGACTATAAAGTGAAATATCTCTTTCATCATCCTCCCACTATCTACTCGTCTGACCCTCCTCATCTCCGCCATCAGATTTTGAAGGATACGAATATTTTGGCAGCTCCTGATTAACTGAAAGCTAAGATAGAGGGCTAGAATACTCGGTAACACTTACACTCGTGGCTGCTTGGACATAATGCTCCATTATAGGAGAGAAATTGGAGGGGCCAACTCTGGTGCAACCTCGGGAGCCTCCTGGTCCACTGGCGTCTCATACAAACCCTCAGACATGTCTATCGTATAGCTATCCTTTGACAGATCCTCTTCCATGGAAGTCGTAGGCTCTGGAGGAGTCGTCTCAATGTCATCAGAAGGAACTGACTCCAGGGAGTAACTAAGTGTCACGACCCAACCCCGTGGGCCGCGACTGGTGCCCTACTTAGGCACCCCAAACAAACTCACAACCAGATCGTCGTATTCAGACTCGTTCAAACTCAACATACGTTATCCAAACTGAAAATGAACAACAGAAGCCAGACACAAACATTTATCGAACACTTATATTAAGCGGTCGCCCGTTCAGATTAGTCAAATCAAATCAGAAAGGTGGCGGAATATACGTCGCCCAAATGCACACACACACATACAAACTCAGAGGCCGACTTGGCCATAGTAGCGTACGGGCCGCTTAAGAACGCAAAACAGGCTCACATACAAACACACCGGACCCACGACCCACAAATCTGACTACAGGCCTCTAAACAAAACAGAACATATGAACATATGACGGGACAGGGCCCCGCCGTACCCACACATCCACAAACGTACCGAACACACACATACAACAGAAGATATGTACCAAAAGTAGGCTCCGAATCAAGGGGAGCTCTCCAACACAGCAGAATGAGTAGCCTAAACTGGAGGACCACCCAAACGAGCTTCTGTACCTGCGGGCATGAAACACAGCCCCCGAAGAAACGGGGGTCAGTACGGGAGAAGTACTGAGTATGTAAAGCAGAAGGTATAGAAATCACAAACACAGCTGGAGTCAGAAAGAACAAACACACCGCCAACGTAAACAAAGCAACCTGTGCGGGAGGCGAACGTACAAATGCAATCAAATCATGTATAGGGTTTAGGAATGTGGTCACCCCCCGACGCTGGTGCCACAACACATCATAACTCCAGAAGTTTTCAAATCTCCGTACAGTCTCCAGACACATCATATCACACACACATCACATTATCAGAACATATCAAATGCCATATCACATCATAACTCCATAAACGGTAACCGGCCCTATGGCGAGGCCTCGGAAACCGTAACACATCATAACTCCCGAATATGTTATAGCGCGCACGATCACAAAGTCGGCCCGGGTACCGACGAACGAACTCATAGCAGACAGCACGAACAGAGTAGTGCAGAAACCATATGCATATCAAAAATAATTTACCGGACTCAACATATAGTTTACATATAGGTATATACCGACGCTAGAAGGCTCGGAGTAGGAATCAGATTGAACAAAATTTGTGTATAAAAGTTACGAAGTTCCAAACTGCCAAATGTTTAGAAAAAAAGCTGTTTATAGGTCATTTTCCGAAAATGTCACATTATTCAAAGTACAAAACGTTCACTAACGGCATAGGAAGTTTCAAACGCACCATTGAGTCATAAAGAAACGATCACTGGTCATAGCGGACGCAAACGAACCAAACAAACCGAATAAGGGGAGCCTCGGGGCTCGTGGGCCCACCTCGAGTCAAATTGAGGCGGCGGACGCAAATCACAGACCTTAGGCTCCCTAGAGCCATCTACGAAAGTTTCGGAGAGTTTCGGACACAACAACACAAGTTATGGAGGTACGAACATTCTTTTAACCAAATGCGACAAAAAGGGTTCAATCGCGCTGAATGAATAGTGCTCGAACTTGAACTTCGATTTCCAAGAGTAGGATTATTCCCGAGGGGCCAATCTTAACCTAGTATGTCTAGGACATGCCAAAAGAATGATAGGTAGGCTTTACATACCTGGTTGGCGCCTTACGCTCCTCAAATCGCAATTCCCGTTTCGTCCAGAAACTGCAAATGGTCACTTTTACCAGTTACTATTCATGAGAATTAACATTTTAGTCTTTGGGCTATATTTGGCTACCGAAATTTCGGCAGCACTTCCCCTATAAATCTAACACCCCCGAGACTTAGCTCGGCTCAAAATACAACGACAACAACAGCCCAAACATCATTAAACCATACAACCCACAATCATACTACATTAACTTCAAAATTTCACTTTAATACATAAGTTGGCAAATTCTTGATTCAACTTCAAAATTCCAAATCTATTTCCACATTAGTCCATTCATTCACTCATTCCCAATTATTCAAACACACTACATACAAGTTCCAAACCACATACAAACATCCCCAAAGTTCACTACTTTCCAACTTTCATTCAAAACACCAAAAGTTACGACGAATGTTCTAACTTGCGTCGTTTCATTCCAAATTCGTTATCATCAACCATAAATCTTATTTAAGGTCTTTAGTGTCATAAATATACTATGATATACACAAATATACCAAATGTATACGCTTTCCGATAACGTCCGAAATTATTTTCTAGCACCAACTCAATTCTTTAATCGATCCTTTACGACATAAAGATCACAACAACACATTATTCAAAATAAACAAGATAAAATTCTTATGGCTTGCACCACATGGAACTCACGGCCAAACACACCCTTTTTACACACACACACCATGCACAAACACAACCTCATCCCACAATCTTCACACTAATCCAATCACTAACACATATATATCCATTTCATAACATTAAAACATAAAAATCTTACCTTTTTCTTGAATTTCCGACTTGTCGCAAACGTCGCTCTTTCTCCAAACTACTTGTATCACGTCGGAGAGCGTCTTGAGTACTCCACAACTATGTAAAACTTGAGATTTTTGGATCAACAATCAAGCTTGGAAATTTTTCTTTCTTTTTCTCTCTAGTGGCCGAAACCCCTCTTTCTTTGTGTTCTTGAATTTTTGATTAAATTCTTGATAATTCCAAGTGTGCTTGATATATATCCACTCATAGGTCATGTGCATAGCACATGACCTTAATGAAATGGGCTTGGGCTTGCCCCCCTTGGCCGGCCTCTTCAAGGACTTGGGCTTCAATTCCTTGTTGTCCAAACTTGGCCCAATTCGTGAAATGTCCCGTTTTGTAATTTCCGAAACTAATTTCTAAAATTCCAAATTTACCCTCGGCCTTCCCCGAGGTCTTGACATCAATGATTTCATAATCAACATGAGCATAGCAACTTGAATCAAATTATTTCCTCAACACACACAAGTCTTATTTATTTCTTGATTTCCCGTTATACGAAAATACGGGACATAACACTAAGACTCCTCCTACTCTTTCTTCGTACGTGTCACACCCTAACCTTACTAGGGTGTGATGGGCACCCGACCCTTACTTAGGGCCGAGCGAACCCTCCGACTCCTATTAAATACATAATCTTTTGAACCTCTAAATCAAATAAACATGCAATACATAATAAAGATTTTCGAAATATTCTTTTTGTTGCTTTCAAATCAAATAAAATCGGTAACTATGTAGAACTGATATCATAATACAACTGACGTATCGGCTGATGGAGCCGCTGACAGACTGACTCCCAATACCCACGACTCTGTCTGCAAAGTCTCTAACATCAATCCGAAAATCCTAGCATACATTGTTATATCCCGTATTTTTGAACGTCGGATTATTTGCTAAGGTGGGGCCCACACATCGAGATTTCTTTTGGAACATCTGAAAAGTCATATGAATCACATACGTGGAGTTAAACACAACTGAAGAAGGACCCTTGGGCCAAATCAAAGTGGAAGCCCTCCAAACGAATATTTTTAAGAAAACGTTTTCGGGTAACCTGACTTAGAGGAGCCAAAACGGTATTATAAGTTCGGAATTTGGAAAACTACCAAGACATATAAGTTGTAGATAATTGAAGTAGCTTTCAAACCATAGGTCGTGGGTTCCCAGGTGACGTCGCTACAAGGAGATATGGACGTTTTAAGGTCGAAAGGTCAGTGGGCTAGGCCCAACTCGGGCCCAACCGGGTTAGGCCCATGACCCATCTTATTTAAGAAACATTTCAGCGTTTCCCCCCTCATTTTTCACACCTAAACATCCAGAAATTTCTGGAGGAAAAGAGAGAAAATATCCTAGAGAGAAAAATCAATTTTTGACCAAAATCCGAGCCCCGAATTCCGAAGCCCATGAAGAGAAAAGTGTTGTACGTCGCGTTGTCTTCAATTTGAGCTAAAAATCAACCAAGGAGGAGAGTGATAACGTGGTGGCTACCTACTTAAGGTAATATGAAGGTTCCTTTTCATTGTTAACAAGTTTATTTAAAGATTTAACGGATTAGGACGGAAGAAATAGCGATATAAATTCGTTTGTCGGTGTTGATGTGGTAGCCGTATAGGGGGCTGTTTTGGTGAGGCATGCTGAGCTAATTTTATTTAGTATTTTGATTGTTGTTGTGTTGTGGAATGTAGAAAGGAAAAGAATTCATGAAAGATTGGCTCGTAAGTTGTTATGGGGAATTTTGTGATTTTATGGAAGATTTATGTAATGATGAAAATAAAATTGTTGAGGTGCAAATTATGATTATTGTTGATGAAATTGGAAGATGGAAATGTGTTATGAATATGTATGTTGAAGATTAGAAGTTTCGTATGGATTATGGTTTTGGTGGAAAGTTTGTATATTTTGTATATTGTGTGAATAGCTTGTAGAAATGATATGAAATGCTTCCGAATCGTATTGTAATGATCTTGATTAGTAATGAATGTGAAAACATTGAGGTTGGTTTGGAAATATGACGTTGGAAATGAAAGTTATTGTACTATGTTGGAAAGAGGACTAGTTATGCTATGTTGTGTTTTGTGGTGATTATTATTGTTGTTGGTATTGTTGTTGGTTTGGTTATTGATGTTGGAGCCGAGTTAAATCTCGGGGATGTTATATGTAAAGGGGAGATGCTGCTCAAATATTTGTAGACAAGTGATGAGTTAAAGATTTGAACGCTAAAAGTCTTACTATTGACAATTGGTAAACATGACCATTTGTAGATTTTGGGCGAAACGGGAATTGAAATTGAGCGAGCGTAAGGCGCAGCTAAGGTATGTAAGGCTTACCTCCTCTTTCTCTTGGCATGTCCTAGATGTGATAGGCTATGACTCGAGCCTCGGGGATGACTCTACTCTTAGAAATCCGAGCTTATATTTAACCCTTTTTCATTCAGTATAATTGAATTGATTATATTATGTTTAGTGAAAAGGTAGTTTGAACATACGCAACTACCACCAACGGAACTGGATTACCCTGAAACTTTCGTAGATGACCGTATAAGACCAAATGTTTATAGTTTTACGTATGTCACCTCGACTTGACCCAAGGTGGGCCCACAACCCCCGAGACCTATTTGTATTGTTTTATTTGCCCTATTTCCGTATGATAATTAAGAGAAACTTTGGCTAATGTTCCGAGTTTGCTATAAGTATCTAGTAACTCAGATATAAGTATTCTGACTCGACTATCCTGATATGAACACTCCGATACGAACGGTCTGATCCGAATATTTTGATATAAACATTCTGATGTAAATATTCCGATATAAGTATTTTGATATAAGCACCCAATATATAAATAATCCGATATAAATATTCTGATATAAGTATTCTGAGTTAGGTATACTGGTACGAGTGTCTGGTATAAGTGTTCTGATACGGGTATTCCAATATAAGTATTCCGATATAAGTATTCGGCTATGAAGATCCGGATATGAGTTTTCTGATCCGAGTATTCTGATATGAGTATTCTTTGTAAGCCTTAATGTTTTTATGTACGATCTCGGATCGCTTAGAAGTCCGAAGAGGTTTCTGTATTTCAAATGCTCGTAACTTCCTGATACTAACTAGGAAGAACCCGAAACTCGTTTCTGAGCCTTCGAATGTCGGCAAGTGTACCTATTCATTGAGTCTGGATTTATGTGCATATGGTTTCTCATGACTCTGCTCGTGCATGACTTAATGTCTCTTTCACTGCGTCCCGAGCCAGGTTCTGTTATCGTGCCCTTCTTCTGCTTCGTGCATGACTTAATGTCTCTTTCACTGCGTCCCGAGCCAGGTTCTGTTACCGTGCGTTTCCTCTGCATTGTTCACCGCGCCCCTCGGTGGGAGAGCCGGGTTCTGTTACCGCGTCCCTTATCACAGGGCCGGGATCTGTTATCTGCTATCTGCATATGTACATATTGACACATGATTTTGACATATGATGATTCTGTTACCGCGTCCCTTATCACAGGGCCGGGATCTGTTATCTGTGAAGATGTTACATGATTCCGATATGCATAATTTGTGTCCGGAAAGTAAGCACTCTGAGTATTCTGTACGTTCTGTGTTTCGTCCGATATATGACATCATCTGAGTATTCTGTACGTTCTGTATTCCGTCCGATATATGACACTATCTGAGCATTCTGTACGTTCTGTATTCCGTCCGATATATGACATCATCTGAGTATTCTGTACGTTTTGTATTCTGTCCGATATATAACATCACCTGAGCATTCGGTACGTTCGGTCTTAGAATCATAAATATCTAACTTTTGAAAAACAAGTAACATATGGAAACAATTATGAAATCATAACATCGGGATCATGCCTTTGAAAGAAAGGGACGAGCCTTGACATACCTGTGTCGCGCCTTACTAGCTACGCTTATTCGTCCAACTTGTTAGTCTACATTCAAGAAGATCGACACTATCGTTAGATTCATCGGCATATACTTGTCTTAACCTTTCAAGTACATTCACTTATGGTCTGCCGAAATTTCGGCAGCATCTCCCCTATAAATACACCATCCCCGAGATTCTAACTCGGCCAATTCAACAACAAACCCGAGAATGGAACTCGGCCACATTATCAACAACAATACCAACAATTATGTCTCCAACTTCAACAATTGTTTCAAAATACATTTTAACATAATTCAAGAACACTTTAAACGACTCCCACAATATTCAAACAACCCAATTATCATACTATTTCACCCGAAACCTTCCAAATTCAACAAGAATAATAACAACATATTTTCTTCTTTCAAATTCAATTACAACAACCTAACTTACAATCTCCCAAACAATTATCTCACTTCCAAGTTCATGCATTATATTTATAACCTACACATTATCAATGTCATTCTTACAAATATAAGAACCCATAACAAAGTCACACTAAATTCCTTCCATGATCCACAAACAATCACAACTTCACTTCTAACCATTAAATCCTCATTTCTCATCATAGAATCTACCATAACAACAACCAAAATACTAAATAAAATTAATTCATCATTTCTACACAAACAACTACTCCATTCGGCCAACACCATACATATACCTACTTCATGAATTTCACTCGTTTCTATACATTACATTTCAACAACAACAACAACCAACATGCTACATAAAATTAATCCATCATCCTTACATACAACAACACATACACGGCCACACACCATGCATGACTACAACATAACACCCACATTTTCATGACTTTTATTCATCTCTACACACTACAACATGTACCAAATATCCGTAACACATAAAAGAAGATTGATTCTTACCTTTTTCCCTTCAAGTTCCCGCTTGGCTAGGGTTATGAATTTGTACCATTGAATGATTTCCTTATTCCAACAACTTTTCCATGTTGTAGAGGGCCTTCTAATTGCTTGGAAAACTAGAAGAAAATAGTTTTTCTTAATCAATTTTCCATGGCTCAATTCTTGGAGCCATGGCCGAATATACTAGGCTTCTTTCTCTTTTTTTTTGTATACTTCTCCCCTTTTCTAGAATTGTAAAAGAGATGACTAATTAGTCTTGCTTGACCACTTATATATATACATACACTTGAGCCTTATAATTAAAAAAAATGAACACATGGCCCTTCTTCTTTTTTCTAGAGTTTTCTTCCTTTTTTTCTTGAAATTTCTTAAAATAATCAAAGATGACTTATTTGTCTTACCATGTACACTTTGGTCCATATATTTCCATCACATGGCCATAAAAGAGTGGGGCCCACATACACACACATACACACTCCCACGGCCAAATGGCCCCTTTATAAATTTTCTTGAACACTTTGGTCCTTCAAGAACTTTCTTGAACACCTTATGAGATTCCCATTTTGCCCCTAACCTTTCTACAATATTACCATGAACCATTTTGCGAATTTCCCTTTTTACCCTTAACCTTTCTCAATATCTCCATACAATAATATTCATAAATAATATTCATAACCAACTTTTCCATTAAAATAAATTTGGAAGACGGTCATTCCCTTAACTTCGCCACGACAACCTTGAAATATCTGATCGTATAAAATACGGGATATAACAGTACGTGTGGTCCGGAGTCCACCCTGGGGGTCTTCCTTGCAGCCTCACTATCAGAAGCTGACCCCTTCATCTATGTCAATTTACGCTTACCTACAGGGAGAGAGGGTCAGAAATGATCTTTCTTAGACTCTGGCTCTATCGCACAATGTAAGATAGAAAGAAAGGTCAATGATTCCTAAATGCCCCGCAGCCTCCTATTTATAAGTGCGGCGCGCTTCACACCCATAAATAAGACTCTACTGGACACGGTCTGTAGACAACCTAGGACGAGCTGCTCTGATACAACTTTTGTCACGACCCAATCCGATGAGCCGTGACGAGTGCCCGACCACTACTGACCAAGCACCCCTAAACACATACTTGTATCTCACTGAGTAACCTGGTGGCCCATATATAGCTTACAACTGAGCTATACTATCGTCTGTAGAATTAATAGAATAAAATCTGCATCGAAAACTCACAACCCATGAATATATATAAACAAACGTGTTAAGGATAACAATGCGGATCGACTAGGCTGCTACATATGCTGTACAAAAAAATAAGAGCGGACAAAACTAAACGACACCATGACCATATATCCACTGTCTACAGACCTTTATGGAATATGAGCTGTAGTAAAGGCAGGCCAAGGCCCCGTCGCACCCATATATCTACATGTCAAGATAGCATATCAAAAAGGGCTGCAGCTTTGAACCAAATGGAGTGCACTGACTGTAGTTGAGTGGAGGTCCTACTGGGCTGGATCATCTGGCTGACTACCTGAACCTGCGGGCATGAACACAGCGTCCACAAGAAAGGACGTTAGTACGAGTAATGTACTGAGTATGTATGACATGAATAGCAACATAATAATAGATACAAAATATAACATGAGATAAAGATAACCTGCATATATGATTGCCTCTTAAGGCGAATACCATACATGGTTAGCCTTTTAAGAAAACTATTTTTCATACATACATAACATAATATCATAATTAGCCTGCGTCCGAGGTAATCATCTCACGCCGCCCACTAGTGGTGACAGCCCGGCCATATAAACACGGTGTTGTTATGATATCCATAAGCCGCCCACCTAAGTGGTATCTGCTCGGCCAAATAGGCGCAGTGTAATCATACATAAACATAAGCATGCATAAGAGCCCAATCAAAAGCAACACTCTATCAGAGTGACGTAAGGTCGGTAACCTCCGATTTATATTTATGGAGCAATCATCATCGCCATATCTCACCCCGAAGGAACAATTATCATGAGGTGAGATCAACAACAACGAGTAAACTCAAGGACATTATGAAATATACTCAATAATCTCATGATAGCATTAAAACCATAAGCTTTGAAACTTCTAGAAATAGGATCATCATAAAACATATTCCTCTTTAGCATCATAAGAACTATAAAAATCATAAATCTTTAGCTCTTGGGAATAAGGACATTATGGAAAACATATATGGGTTCACAAGAAAGGAATCATGCCTTTGAAAAGAAAGGGACTAGCCTTAACATACCTTTTTAGCCTCCTACTACTTAGCGTTTATTCTCCCAAGCTCGTAAATCTACATTCAAGAGAAATCATACAACTGTTAGGCTTATCGTTATACGCCTAGTTTAAGTTTTCAAAAGAAACCCCCTTTTGGATCTACTAAAATCCGGGCAACATCTCCCCTGTTTATATCCCTAGCCCGAAATCACAATATCAACAACCAACACAACGACAACAACATTAACACTAATAACATCATCATTACTACTAAACTATACCATAAAACATTCCACACGATATTTATCCAACTTCCCAACCAACCAAGCGACTATACGAGATTTATCAACTAAATTTCCATAATAAGATTCATAATACCTATAGTAAAGGGTATTCTAACCTCAATCAAGATCAGGAGAGCTTGAAATCTGGTTTAACTTTGACAGATTCCTTCGTTCCATCAGATTTGATGGTTAGACCGAGAACCACAAAACTCATTTCCCGAGCCTCGTTAATGGCTAGTTTCAATACTTTGTGATCAAAATTGGTATATGGACTTGTTGGAACATATATGTGTGTGGTGCAATACACTAGAGCTGAGAAATGAGCAAAACTGTAGCCAAAGGGTCCTTTTATACTTGTTAAGGTCGGTGCATTATCCCTGCGGGTTCGCGCTGGGAGGTGGCACGTTTGCGCTGAGTTTGCTGTCTTCCTTCTGTGCGTTTGAGCCTATTTGTGGCGTGTTTGCATAGACCAAATCCCTGGCCTGCCAGCCCACCTTGTAACATCAATAACTCTCTACTCCGATGTCCTATCGACGAGTAGTTTATTGCGTTAGAAACTAGACTTCATGAACTTTGATTTAGGCTTTTGTTTTGCCTCAAAACTCATCATATTCTAGCAGTTATTTCTTTCCCAAGTTGGCTCCTTGTCGGTCAAAGTATCCTTTCTTTTCCTCCAAAGTCATGCTAACTAAACTTCTTCCACTCATTTCCTTATAGGACCTTCCGGATTTCCTTCTATGCATTCTTCACTCATACCATATACTTAATAATACTTTGCTCCTTATAGTACAAAGTTTGTTTTACTTAGCCATGTTTCAACATGCTTATATTTAAACTTAATGAGTGCTTTTCCAAAAGTATGGGGTGTAACAATATTTGCGGAAAGTATTGCTGACACTCCAAAATCTCAAATTGTATGCTAAATTCTCCAAATGTGGGTTCTGGTTTAACTTGGTGGCATTTCTTTGTTATATTTTATCGAATGAAGGTATTAGGATAGATACTTAGAAAATTGAATCGGTAAAGAACTGGCTGAGGCCCACAACACCGTCAAAAGATTGTCGTTTCTTGGGCCTTGTAGGTTATTATCGAAGTTTTGATGAACGATTCTCTTCTATATCTACTTCACTGAAAAACCTGATACGGAAAGCAACTAAGTTTAAATTGTTACACCTTGTAGTTTTGTGCATTGAGATTCGTAGTACGATAGTGTCTTAGTTTTGGACACCGGGATTTATTTCAAGGATAAATGAGGTTGGACATGCTTAACTTGTGTTTATAAGTGCTTAAATTCATGTTTGGTGAGTTATGGAAGGATTGGAGAATAAGTGAATTGAAGTGGGAAGGTTCATCAAAAGTTGTTTTTTGAAAATATGGTATCTGGGTCGTACAAGTGAGATATGGTCCGTATTTTGAGATATGGACCATATTTAAAAAAAAAAACAATTCCAGAGAAGGCAGGTTTGGAGGTGGTATTATATGGCCAACTGTATGGACCGTATAATTGTATATGGCCAGGATATTGGTCGTATAATGTTATGCGGCCGAGCTTTCGGACCGTATATATATATCAGGTTACACCTCACAAATTTTTGCATTGGTTGTGAGGTAAAATAGGGTAAGTTAGAGAGACCATGGAACCTTTATAAGGTTAAGGAGGACTTTTAACAAGTGTTAAGCAAGTATCTAAAGGTTCCGGGATCAAGCGAATCGAACAAAATAAGTTTGTCGAAACTTTAGGTAAACTTGATAGAATTTTGGATAGGATTATTGGTCCAAATTGAGGAAGGTATATCTCTTGGCATATGTGGAGTTACAGAATTCATAACCTATGTAAATTCAAGTTCAGAGAATCTTCTTTCCAATGAACTGACAGATTGCAAATCTGCGATACGAGGCCAAAGTTACGGCCCGTGTAATATTATACGATCGAGTTATACAAACCGTATAATACAAAGTCGGTGAAAATTTTCAGAATTTAAGTATGATGACCCCTCTTCATTTTAATCATTTTAGATGTAACCCCAAGTCCTAGAAGCCTCTAGAGACCTCTCCAAACACATCCAAACATATTTTCAAGCCTAAATCAAAGATCAAGGTGAAGATTAAAGTGTTTAGGGTTTCCAAGTGAGCTTTACACTTATCTCCTCTTCTTGAAGATTCTTGGGTGAGTGTTTGTAAGGTGGAGTAACCTTGGAATTGAAGTGTTCTTGAATTTTGGGGTAAGATTTCATCATAGTATCATGCTTATGAGTTTATTTGGTTATTATGTCAAGATTTGAAGAAAAGAAATTGGAGGAAAAGTTCAAATATGAAATTGATGATATTCTGAGTTGTGAATTAACTTGAGCTATAATTATTAGCATGTTTTGAGCATAATCTTGTTATGAGGGATAATAATGATGTTAAAGAAGTGTCGTATACAAGTGTATAAGGGGTTGTGTTGAAATTGTTGTTACGGATTGATTATGAAAAGAAGTTTTGGGATTGAATCGAGTTTAGTTTGAATGGAATCTTTTGATTATGGTATTGTTGAAGTTGTTATTCTCGTTTGTGAGTTGTTTGGGAATTTGGTGGAAGTAGATAAAATAGGGGAAATGCTGCCCAAATTTCCGCTAGCTCTCTAATTACTCTAGTTTGAACTTATGAGTGTTTTCAATGACTTAACCTTAGTGCGAATCATCTTGAATGTAGATTTACAAGTTCAGGAGGATAGACGTTAAGTAAGTTAAGGAGACAACAAGGTATGTTAAGGCTATCCCCTTTCTTTCTTAAGGCATGATCCTATTGTTATGACTTACACATGAAGCCTATGGTTCTTGAAGTTCTTATGATATTATTGATCTTTGCCACATAATTATTGATCTTATCTTATGATTATTGATCTCATCTTATGGTTATTGATCTTACTCATTGATGTTAATCTCATCTTATGATTTTTGTCCTTTCAAGGTGAGATATGTTTCTGATGATAGTTCCAAAATGATAATCGGAGGTTTACCGACTTTACGTCACTCGGATAGAGTTATAGCATTTATTTGGGCTCTCATGCATGCTTTATATATATATATATATATATATATATATATATATATATATATATATATATATATATATATGTATTTGCTCACACCGCGACGTGCTATAGTTGGCCGGGCAGGAACGTAGATGTGCACACCACTGTAGTGGGCAGGTTATGATGTCACCCTGGACGCGGGATGTCCCGAGCGCGGGATGATGATATGATAATAACACTGAGCCTAAATGGTCGGGCAGGATACTATATATATGTACGTATAATTTTTTTTAAAAGCTAAGTATGGATGACATCCGTTTTAAGAGGCATTCAGAGGTGCAGGTTGATCTCTTTTATCTTATGTTCTTTTCATACTTTCATTATGTTGTTACTCATGCCTTACATACTCGGTACATTATTCCTACTAATGTCCTTTTGCTTATGGACGCTGCGTTCATGCCCGTTGGTAGATAAAGAGACGGTTCAGACTCATAGGCTGCCATCTCAGCATTAGTATAGGAGCACTCCACTGGTTTCGGAGTTACAGTCCACTTGGTATGGTTCTTTTATGTACAGATAGGTATGGCGGGATCCTGTCCCATCCTTATTATGTTATACATTCCAGTAGAGGCTTATAGACAAATATGTACAGCTAGATGTTCTGTGACCTTCTTGGTCCCTCTTGTGTTGTATAATTATTTTGGTAGCCTTGTCGGCTTGTGTCCCTTACAGATTATGACAGTTAATAGTTAGCATTATGGCCTACTCAGGTATGGATATGAGATATATGTACGTGTTGTGGTGCTCGGTATGTTAGCTCCGGGTGCCGTCATGGACCTTCGGTTGGGTCATGACATAAATTCTCCGGCGAGTCTGAGCAAACCTTGTAGAAGCTTAAGGATAAATTGACTTCAGCTCTGGTTCTTACTCTTCCAGAAGGTATAGGAGGCTAAACCATTTATTATGATGCCTCCCATAAAGGTTTGGGATATGTGTTTATTGTCACGACCCAACTAGGGCCGCCACGGGTACCCGGGGCTAACCACCGAGCACCGCTCGCTCTATTACTCATCTTACTCATTTAATGTCCTTTTTATCACATTTATACTCAAGCGTAGGAAATCCATATTTCATATGAAAATATAAATACTCTTATATACATGTGCCTTTTTGTCTATCAAAATAGTGATACATATATATATATATATATATATAGTAGCCGTCTCATGAGACCATCTAACCCACACTGCGCATTTACGAGCCTCTACTGGAGTGCCCAACATGAGGACGGGACAAGACCCCGTCATGCCCAAAAATACATATACATGACTATATACACAAAAGAATAATCAA
The DNA here is from genome assembly GCF_019175385.1 of Lycium barbarum. Taxonomy (NCBI): domain Eukaryota; kingdom Viridiplantae; phylum Streptophyta; class Magnoliopsida; order Solanales; family Solanaceae; genus Lycium; species Lycium barbarum. Next base: position 77,206,065 of record NC_083343.1, read on the forward strand.
GCACCTTCGGGACAAGGGAGTGCTTCCAATCAGCTGACAGCTACTACAGATCTGGATCGAGCTCTCCTGCCTATCAACCTGTGGGCATGACCACAGCGTCCAAAGAAAACGGACGTCAGTACGAACATTGTACTGAGTATAAGAGGCATGAACAATGAAAGAAGACAATGATATAAAGGGAATATCAATACGAAACATCTGGATCTGACTGACACATATATAAAATAATTAATGCATGCTATCTTACTCATACTCATCATCATATCATATATGAAAAATGTATAAGCTGCCTATCCATATCGGATCGGTGTGATAATCAATAACATTAGCCTCCGTCCAGGCCTCCTGCGTCCGGGGTATCATCTCATGCCGCCCACTAGTGGTGTCTGCCCATGCCATCTGGCCATGGTGTATACGTATAGTTGCCCGCCTTAGCGGTGACTGCCCGGCCAACTAGGCGCGGTGTTATATCATCTTCATCATAATATGCTCATCATGGTATGCTTATCTTATCATAGTACACGCATAAGGATAAATATCAACACTTTATCGGGGTGACGTAAGGTCGTGATCCCCCGACTTCATTATAGAGCAATCATCGACATCCTGCCTCACCTTCAAGGAATGAGCATATAAGGTGACTGTAAGCAATAAATCGCATCATTAACATCATAGGGGTATCACATCATATGTATTAGAATTTCTATACTTTACTCATTACCTTGTGTAGCTAATTATAGACATACTCATCTCTTCCGGAATTTAAGAGATTCATGGATAAGAAAGAGAGTCATGCTAAAGGATTCATGCCATAGAAAGAAAGGACTAGCCTCACATACCTTTGACGTTTAACTAGGCTAGCACTTGCTTGTTCTCCTTCGATATCTAGTTTCTACCTTCAAGAGAGAATTCGCATTTGCGTTAGTTAATCAACTATAAGAACGCACCACTAATTCTAGTGAAGATTGGGTGGCATTTCCTTGGTTTATACTACCTTTTCCATATGCTATATCAACTCCCACACATTCACAATAACATTCACAATATCACAATCAATAATCACCAACATTCATAGTTCAACCCAACTACTATCCAACTATAACACTATTCACTCATTAATGACCCATTTCGTATGTCTTTCTACAATTCAAGTATCTTAACCTTCTAATACCTTAAACAACATGTTATAGTCATGAAACTTACCTTAGATGGTTGTTGAACAAGCTTTGAATGGAATCAAACCTCTAGCACCCAAACCCTACTTCACTTCTTTTGGGTTTTGTTGAGAAAGATGATCTTTAGCTAGGTCTTATACACTTTATTTCATGGATTTGGTGTTATTGATCATGAATTTCCCTTGGTTTGTCTTGTGATGAAGAGTAGAGAGTATTCTAGAGGTTTCTAGAGAGAAATATCGTGAAGATGAAATGAATTTTATGAGATGGGGTCTCCTTTTAATGACTTAAAATCTATTCCGGAATGAACAGTGACTGAAGTGCACAGTGGTCGTAAACCCACTTTACGAGCCGTATACTTGTTTACGGTCCATCCTTCACGACCGTATTTAAGCATATCAGAAACAGAAAGGCATGCTGGAGATCATGGCAATTTACGACTCAGTTTACGGGCCGTATTTCGATTTACGGTCCGTATTCCAAGTCGTTTTTAAACATTTGAAGCATTTAACAGAAAGTTGAATTTTTTGAAAGGTTGGAGGACGATAGCAGTTTACGGTCCGTAAATCACTTTACGGACCGTATTCCACTTTACGATCAACTGGGTCAAAGTGCAAACCTGTAACTTTTCACTGCACGTTCACGGGAAAATTTCCGAGGTGTAACACTCTTCCCCCTTTTGGAACATTCGTCCTCGAATGTTAAACACTCGGGATTCTACGAAAATTTCGCCAGAGTTTCCCCTGTAATTTGGCACTATCAACCTGTCACAACAACCCATAATATCATTGCCTCACAGGGCTACATCACAACATCAACATATCTATGGCCACACACAACCAAAAGCATGAAAAATAAGCATACATACCTCACATCATTGGCGTTTCATCTTGAACCTCCTCTGGGGGTTTGAATAAATGTGGTTACTTGGATTTCATCTTCTCTTCCGCCTCCCAAGTCATTTCTTCCTGGTTACTGTTTCGCCATAAGACTTTGACCGAAGCTACCTTTTTATTTCGAAGTCTTCGCACTTGCCTGTCTAGAATAGCAATAGGTACTTCTTCATAGGTTAGCTTTTCCGTTACTTGCACATCGTCTATCGGGACAATCTTTGTGGGATCTCTAACACACTTACGGAGCATTGAAATGTGGAAGACTGGATGAACTGGTTCAAGCTCCGAAGGCAAATCCAATTCATAGGCTACTTGGCCAACTTTGCGGATGATTTCATAGGGCCCAATGTATCTAGGACTTAACTTCCCTCTCTTGCCGAATCTCATCACCCCTTTCATTGGCGATACTTTCAGGAATACCCAATCACCAACTCGAAATTCCAAGTCTCGTCGGCGATTGTCCGCATAGGACTTTTGGCGACTTTGGGCTGTTAATAATCGATCTCGAATCACCTTAACCCTTTCCACCGCTTGTTGAATCAATTCAGGGCCTACTAATTGCGCTTCTCCTATTTCGAACCATCCAATTGGAGATCTACATTTCCTTCCAGTATAAAGCTTCATATGGATCCATTTGAATACTGGAATGATAGCTGTTGTTATATGCAAATTCAATTAGCGGCAAATGATCATCCCAACTTCCACCAAAATCCAGCACATATGCTCGTAACATATCTTCCAAGGTTTGAATGGTACGCTCGGCTTGCCCATCTGTCTGCGGATGAAACGCCGTGATAAGCTTCACTTGAGTGCCTAGACCTTCTTGAAAGGATTTCCAAAACTTGGCTGTAAATTGTGCTCCTCTGTCTGTGATGATGGATAATGGAACACCATGAAGTCGCACAATCTCCTTGAGATACAGCCTTGCATAATCTTCCGCTGAGTATGTAGTCCTAACTGGGAGAAAATGGGCTGCCTTCGTCAATCTGTCCACGATCACCGATATGGAATCATACTTTCCACGGGATCGAGGTAATCCCACTATAAAATCCATGTTTATCACTTCCCATTTCCATGTAGGGATTTCTATTGCCTGTAACAAGTCCCCTGGCTTCTGATGTTCAGCTTTTACTTGTTGGCAATTTTGACATTGTGCCACAAACTCGGCTATGTCTCTCTTCATGCCATCCCACCAATACATCGTCTTTAGGTCACGATACATTTTGGTTGCATCTGGGTGGATAGAATACCGAGAACAATGTGCTTCTTCTAGAATTCGTCGGCGTAATTCTGCTATATGTGGCACACATAGCCTGCCTTGGCATTTAAGAATTCCATCCATAGAAACTTCAAATAAAGACTTCTCTTTTCCCTGGGATGTGTCTCTATAATGACACAATTGAGGATCTTCATATTGCCATCCTTTCACTTCCATATCCAAAGACGAAGTTGTGGAATCATTTATACTAATCCCTACATTACCTAAATCGATTACACGTACTCCAAGATTAGCCAATTGGCAGAGTTCATGAGTCATCTCCTTCTTTTCCGGAGGAACTTCATATAGACTACCCATGGATCGGCAGCTGAGCGCATCGGCTACCACGTTTGCCTTTCTGGGGTGGTACAAATTATTCACATCATAATCTTTCAATAATTCCAACCACCACCTCTGCCGCAGATTTAGCTCCTTCTGCTTGAAAATATATTGAAGACTTTTGTGATCGGTGTAGATATCAACATGCATACCATACAAATAATGTCTCCACATTTTTAAGGCATGAATAACCGCAGCCAATTCGAGATCATGAGTCGGATAATTCTTTTCATGCTTCCGTAATTGTCTCGAAGCATATCCAATAACTTTACCATGTTGCATCAGCACACATCCTAATCCAACACTAGAAGCGTCACAATACACCACATAGCCATCCGACCCTTCTGGAAGTGTTAAGATCGGAGCTGAGGTTAACCTGTCTTCCAACTCTTGGAAGCTGCGTTCGCAAGCATCATTCCATTGAAATTTGGCTGACTTCTGGGTTAGCTTTGTCAATGGGGCTGAAATAGATGAAAAGCCCTCTACGAATCTTCGATAATAACCTGCCAACCCCAGAAAACTACGAACTTCTGTAGGCGTTGTAGGCCTTGGCCAAGTCTTCACCGCTTCAATTTTCTGAGTGTCGACTCGAATGCCATCATTGGAAATAACATGGCCCAGAAATGTTACAGAATTTAGCCCAAACTCGCTCTTTGAAAATTTTGCATACAATTCTCGGGCTCGAAGAATGCCAAGTACAATTCGTAAATGATCTGCATGTTCTGATTCAGTGCAAGAATATACCAGAATATCATCAATAAATACTATTACAAATGAATCCAAGAGTGGCCTGAACACATTATTCATCAAGTTCATAAACACGGTCAGAGCATTAGTCAACCCAAATGACATCACTCGGAATTCATAGTGGCCATATCTCGTTCTGAAGGCTGTTTTGGGAATAGCCGCTTCTCTAACCCTCACTTGATGATAACCCAACCTCAAGTCTATTTTAGAAAACCACTTGGCACCTTGCTATTGGTCGAATAAGTCGTCAATCCTTGGAAGTGGATATTTGTTCTTTATCGTCACTTTGTTTAACTGCCTATAGTCAATACACATTCGTAGAGATCCGCCTTTCTTCTTTACAAACAAGACGGGTGCTCCCCACGGTGATGAACTGGGTTTGATAAACCCCTTTTCAAGCAAGTGTTTCAGCTGCGCCCTTAGCTCTTTTAATTTTGCCGGAGCCATTCGGTAAGGAGGAATAGAAATAGTCTTGGTGTCCGGCAACACATCAATGACGAAGTCAATCTCCCTTTCTGGAGGAATTCCTGGAAGTTCGTCTGGAAACACATCTGGGAATTCATTCACTACCGGAACTGATTGAAAAGTTGGTGGCTTTGCCTCGATATCATGAACCCGGACTAAGTGATAAATATAGCCCTTGGCTATCATCTTCATTGCCTTAAGGTATGAAATAAACCTACCTTTCGGTGATGCTGCGTTACCCTTCCATTCAAGTACGGGCTCTCCCGGAAATTGGAATCGAACTACTTTCGTTCGGCAATCGACATTAGCATAGCATGATGCCAACCAATCCATACCCATAATTACATCGGAGTTTACCATTTCAAGCTCAATCAAATCAGATTTTGTATACCAATCACATATCACAACTACACAATTTTTATACACTTGCCTTGCTATCACGGGATCACCAACCGGAGTAGACACCTCAAAAGGTTTGATCGGCTCAGGTTTCACCCCAATACAACCAGCAACATACAGAGTAATATAGGAAAGAGTATAACTCGGATCTATCAGTGAATATACATCACGGGAGAATGTAGACAATGTACCTGTAACAACGTCTGGGAGGAATCAAGGTCATGTCGTCCCGCTAAAGCATATACACTGGGCTGAGTGGCACCTGAAGTAGATATTGCCCCTCTGCCTCTACCTCGGCCTGCTGACATCTGGGGAGCCTGCCCTACCGGGCGCGCTGAGGAAGATCCAGCTGCTGAACCTGTAGGCTGAACTCCCACTCTACCACTTATCGACGGGCAATCTCTCATCATATGCCCCACCTGACCACAAGTACAGCAGGCATCCGAACCCTGACAACACTGTCCGGCATGTAATCTATCGCATTGATTGCATCACGGCACTCGGGGTCTCCTCTTACTATAATCATCTATGAACTGGGAATCTGAAGCCCTCGAACTCTGGCCTGTCCTGAACAGAAAGAGCGATCAAATCTCCTACCTGTGAATCGAGGAGGTCCACTTGACACTGACTGGCCTGAGTACCCAGAATATGTCTGCCTTGATCCCCCTCTATAATCACTTCCGGCTCCCATAGATCTGGCCCTCTTGCCTTGCCTTCTATTGACATCACGGTCGCCTCTTTGTTGTTATTTCCGCCCCTCCAAATTCTGAGCATGGGCCTGTATTCGGGAAATATCCATCCCGTCTTGCAAGGACGCTGTCAAACAATCTCTGAGTAAATGTGGCCCTAGGCCACTCACAAATCTATGTACCCGATCTCCCATGTCGGCCACGATAGCCGGAGCATATCTAGCCAAAGAATTAAATTGCATGCTATACTCCCCGGCACTCATGTTTCCTTGCCTCAGATTTAGAAACCTGTCCGCTCTAGCTCGGCGGACCTCGGGTGGCAAATAGTGACGATTAAATGCATCCACAAACTCTTGCCAAACCGGAGGAGGCACGTTTTCTCCTCTTCATAATACCCAATTGTTGTACCACAACACCGCCACATCCCGGGGTCTATACGATGCCAACTCCACGGATTCGGTCTCGGTGGCATGGACAATCTTCAATGTCCTTAACATCTCATCTACGAAACTTTGCGGATCCTCATCCGACTTTGACCCAAAGAACTCCGGAGGATTTAGGCTCATAAAATCACGGGCTTTGGTATTTGCTGCTCGATCACTGGAACCCCCGCTTTGTCGTTGTGCCTGTGCGGCAACCAATTGTGTCAATAACTGGATGGCCTCAGTCATTTGTTGACCCGAAGCAACCGGTGGAGGAATTGGGGCTGGAGCTCCTCCTTGCCCTTCCACATTAGGCGGGGTAGAAGAGGTATTAGATAAGGCCTCATTATGTGATTCGCCTTCTTCGATATTCATCGGAGGCTCTCTTTCTACCCGCCTCTTTGTCGTAGTCTTGCCCTTCTAGGCGACTGTAGCCTTCCCCTTTGGCGGCATTCTGAAATCAGAACACACTATAGGGAGGATAAAATCTTATACACGGCTCTATCGCACGATCTCATGCGAAGAAAGATGGTCATTTTTCCTAAATGCCATGTAGCCTCTTGTTTATTGATGTGGCGCGCAACACACCATAAACAAGACTCTACTAGACACGGCTCGTAGACACTTCCTAGGACTGAACTGCTCTGATACCACTTTTGTCAAGATCCAACTAGGGCCGCGACGGGTACCCGGGGCTAACCACCGAGCACCGCTCGCTCTATTGCTCATCTTACTCATTTAATGCCCTTTTTATCACATTTATACTCAAGCGTAGGAAATCCATATTTCATATGAAAATATAAATACTCTTATATACATGTGCCTTTTTGGCTTTCAAAATAGTGATACATACATATATATATATATATATAGTAGCCTTCTCGTGAGACCATCTAACCCACACTGCGCATCTACGAGCCTCTACTGGAGTACCAAACATGAGGACGGGTCAAGACCCTGTCATGCCCAAAAATACATATACATGACTATATACACAAAATAATAATCAAGCACCTCCGGGACAAGGGAGTGCCTCCGATCATCTGACAGCTACTACAGATCTGGATCGAGCTCTCCTGCCTGTCTACCTGTTGGCATGAACACAATGTCCAAAGAAAACGGACGTCAGTACGAACATTGTACTGAGTATGAGAGGCATGAACAATGAAAGAAGACAATGATATAAAGGGAATATTAATATGAAACATCTGGATTCGACTGACACATATATAAAAGAAGTAATGCATGCTATCTTACTCATACTCATCATCATATCATATATGAAAAATGTATAAGCTGCCCATCCATATCGGATCGGTGTGATAATCAATAGCATTAGCCTGCGTCCAGGCCTCCCGCGTCCGGGGTATCATCTCATGCCGCCCATTAGGGGTGTCTGCCCATGCCATCTGGCCATGGTGTATACGTATAGCTGCCCACCTTAGCGGTGACTGCCCGACCAACTAGGCGCGGTGTTATATCATCATCATCATAATATGCTCATCATGGTATGCTTATCTTATCATAGTACACGCATAAGGCTAAAGATCAACTATACTTTATCGGGGTGACGTAAGGTCGTGATCCCCCGACTTCATTATAGTGTAATCATCGACATCCTGCCTCAGCTTGAAGGAATGAGCATATAAGGTGACTGTTAGCAATAAATCGCATCATTAACATCGTAGGAGTATCAGATCATATGTATTAGAATTTCTATACTTTACTCATTACCTTGTGTAGCTAATTATAGACATAGACTCATCTCTTCCGGAACTTAAGAGATTCATGGATAAGAAAGAGAGTCATGCCATAGAAGGAAAGGACTAGCCTCACATACCTTTGATGTTTAACTAGGCTAGCGCTTGCTTGTTCTCCTTCGATATCTAGTTTCTACCTTCAAGACAGAATTCGCATTTGCGTTAGTTAATCAACTATAAGAACGCGCCACTAATTCTAGGGAAGATTGGGCGGCACTTCCTTGGTTTATACTACCTTTTCCATATGCTATATCAACTCCCTCACATTCACAATAACATTCACAATATCACAATCAACAATCACCAACATTCATAGTTCAACCCAACTACTATCCAACCATAACACTATTCACTCATTAATGACCCATTTCGTATGTCTTTCTACAATTTAAGGAACTTAACCTTCCAATAGCTTAAACAAAATGTTATAGTCATGAAACTTACCTTAGATGGTGGTTGAACAAGCTTTGAATGGAATCACTCCTCTAGCACCCAAACCCTACTTCACTTCTTGCGTGTTTTCTTGAGAAAGATGAAATTTAGCTAGGTCTTATACACTTTATTTCATGGATTTGGTGTTATTGATCATGAATTTCCCTTGGATTTTCTTGTGATGAAGAGTAGAGAATATTCTAGAGGTTTCTAGAGAGAAATATCGTGAAAAGCGGACAATTCAGACCCTTGAAGATATGTTGCAAGCTAGTGTTTTGGACTTCAAAGGAAGATGGGAAGATCATTCGCCACTTATTAAATTTTCTTATAACAACAGCTAACATGCAAGTATTGGAATGTCACCTTATGAAGCTTTGTATGGTAGGAAGGGAAGGTCTCGTATCAGCTGGTTCGAACTGGGTAAGTCGGGGTTATTTGGGCCAAATCTAGTTAACCAGGCGATAGAAAAGGCAAAGCGTATCCAAGAATGACTGTTGACAGCTCAAAGCAGTTAGAAACTTATTTACATGCAGGACAATGAGATCTCGAGTTCCAAGTTGGTGATTGGGTATTTCTGATGATATCTGTCACGACCCGACTAGGGGCCGTGATGGGTACCCCGGGCTAACCACCGAGCACCACTCATTCCCTTACTTATCATACTCATATCATAAGAAAATCATTTCTCATTTGGAAACATAATTACTTTTCATATATATATATAAACATAAGCCCTCCGGCTATCCACATAATACATATATACATGTGGAAAATCGTGAGACCATACTACCCACACATACATATCTACGAGCCTCTACTAGAGTACTAGACATATGGACGGGACAGGACCCCGGCGTGCCCAAAACATATATGTACATAAAATAGTGGATCAATGGCACCTCCAGAATAATGGAGTGCTCTCACAAATCTGCTTATCGGCTTCCATAAATCTGGGTCGCCTCCCTGTCTACCTGTGGGCATGAACACTGCGTCCAAAGAAAACGGACGTCAGTACGAATATTGTACTGAGTATGTAAGGCATGATCAATATCAATATAGAAGCATAATAAACAACATGAGAAACAACATAAGATGGGAGATAGTAGAATCATCGTCATAAGCAGTTACTTGCTTTTCATTGGGACTTTCCATTTCTAATGCGAGGTTGTGTACATACATCCGTATTCGTATCTGTACTCGCATCCCTACTCATTTACATTTCGTATCCATAATCGTATTCATATGCCTATTCTTATTCATATTCGTATCATGTCTGTATTCGTACTCATACCTATATCATATACATATCCTTATCATGTACATATCCATGTCATATACATATTTATATCATATACATATTAATATCATGTACATATCCATATCATATACATATTTATATCATATACACATCCATATCATATACATATTTATATCACATACATATTTATATCATATACATACCTGGCCAACCAAGGCTTCAAGGTTACACATACCTGGCCCTACCAAGGCTTCAGGGTTACACATACTTGGCCCTACCAAGGCTTCAAGGTTACACATACCTGGCCCTACCAAGGCTTCAGGGTAATCCGTACCCAACTACAGTGGTGCGCGCGCATCGTCATATACATACATACATACATATATATATATATATATATATATATACATCTATATATTCTACCCGGCCATTTAAGCTCTGGGTTTCATAATAGCCATACATAGGCACATATATCTCATAAACTTATCATAACTTTTCATAGAGCATACATTTGAATTTACAGACAATCTATGAAAATCACATCGTAATCGTAGCATGAACTTCGTAATAATATCACATAATAGACTTTATAATCTCTAACTTAGGCTCATCATTACCTTCATCGTATCTATGGCATATCTCCTACCTTAATCTCATATGAAATCCTCTATGAACATAGACTCGTAACTTTTCGGAACATTGGTCATAGGACATGCATTAGAGCTTATAGACAATCTATAACAATGTCGGGGTGACATAAGATCGAGAACCTTCGATTCCATTATGGAGCATTCATAAGCATTCTACCTCACCTTGAAGGAATTAGCATATAAGGTGAGTGTATTTAATGAACAACATCAATGGATCATAATATGGATCATTAGCCTTGTAGAACCATAATATTATAGGCCTTAGAAACTTTAGACTTAGACTCATCATCATCATTATCGCATTCGTAATATACCTCTTATCTTATCCTATATGGCTATTCATGAACATAGGCTCTTAGTTTTTCCGGAAGGTAGGAAAGTCATGGAGAGGCAAGGAAATAATATCATAGGAATCATATAGGGATCATTAGCTTCGTAGGAATATCATATCATGAGCTTTAGGACTTCTAGACTTAGATTCATCATCGGTATTGTCATGTTCGTAACATATCTCTTTTCTTTATCTCGTATGAAGCTCTTTATACTCGTAGATTCGTAATTCCCAATATGTATGAAAAATCATGGAGAAGGAGGAAACATCATATCATAAGATTCATGCCTTAGAAAGAAGGGACTAGCCTTACATACCTCTTTCGTTTAACAATTTCCCTCGCTTGATTGCTCTCCTTCAATGCTCACGTTTCTACCTTCATAAAATTTGCATTCACATTAGCTAATCGATTATATGAATGTGCTTGTTAGAGCTAGAGAAAATTGGGCAGCATGTCCTTTGTTTATACAACCATTCCCATATTGTATATCAACTCCCAAACATTCATAATAACGTTCACAATATCATAACCAACAATCTTCATTCATCTACATTACCCTTATTTCACAATTTCCACTTCAATTCATCCATAATCATGGTCATATTTCATTATTGCATTTTCTCACATATAATGCTTATCACATGCCCTTAATATAATTTTTAACATAACCATATCACAACACATCAATAATCATAACTCAATTCAAGCTATCACTCAAAATGACACTATTTTCACATTCATGACCCATTTTTCTATATTCTTCTACAATCCAAGTGTTTCAACTTTCAAACACCTTAAACAACATGGAAATACCATAAATATTACCTTAGATGGCATAGGAATTAACCTTGAGTGCAAACACTCCACTTGAGAAAAACACTAGTTTCACCTTCACTTGGATTCCTTGTCTTGGATGAACTTTAATGAGTTTCTTACACTTGATTCACTTGGTTTGATGTAGTTGATCACAAATATCCCTTGAATTCTTGTGGGAGAAATGTTCTAGAGAGTTATATAGAGAAGTGGTGTGAAGGGGAAAATGAAATGAAATGAAATGAAACTTGGTCCCTTATTAAATACACAAATCTGTCCCGACACATTTATACGGACACACATACGGTCCGTACAATTTATACGGTCCGTATGTGTGACCGTATAATGGTTCCAGCGGAGTCTCTTCACAAGGCAGGTTATACGGCAATACATAGGCCCGTATCTTTTGTACGGTCCGTATAATGGACCGTACAATCCACAGTTTTTTGAAACTTATTCTCATCGACTCGTTTGATCTCCAATCCTTATGGAACCTTCTTGACACTTGTTTATCACTTCGTTAACAATCTAAGGGACGTTATAACCCTTCTCCAAAGCATCATTGTCATGACCCAACTCCGTGGGCCGTGACTAGTGCCCGAGCTGGACACCCATACACACCTGCTTACCAATTCGACATATCCATATTTTATTCATATACGACATATATTAATTTATACAGATTTTTGGCTGAAGCGATCACATATGCATATAGATCATACAGAAGCAGCTAAGGCTATCGTGAAACATATCATCCGAAGCATATACATAAGCATACATACATACAAGTCGTTAAGGCTGTCATAGCGAATAGGATCGCTTAGACGCGAACCGCAGACATAACCGAACAATAACGACCCACGACCCACATATATGTCTACAGGCCTCTAACAAACACAACCGAACCATATGACGGGATAGGGCCCCGCCGTACCCCTGAATATACACATACATATACATAACGAAAGAGTATGTACCAAAATATGGGCTCCAGAACAAGGGAGCACTCCAAAGCAGCAGAACAGATAACCTAAGCTATCAGGTCTCTCACACGAACGTCTGCACCTGCGGGCATGAAACGCAGCCCCCGAAGAAAGGGGGTTAGTACGGAATATGTACTGAGTATGTAAGGCATGACATACAACTGAAGAGATCATAACTGAAACAGAGATTACAAGAGTCAAGTATCATAATCAAGACACTACTGTACCTGTGTAGTACGGAACAGAATCAAACGTTTTCATATCACGTACCGTACCCGGCCCATCCTGGGACTCGATGAGTGAAATCACGTCATTATTTCATCATGAAAACATGTATACATATACCGTACCGGGCCCGTTATGGGACTCGGTGAATGAAATCATGCGTGTGGACATCATATACATACCGTACCTGGCCCGTTAAGGGACTCGGTGATAAAATCATGTCATCCTGCTTTCATATCATCAAGCATGCATATACATATACATATACATATACATATACATACCGTACCCGGCCCTCTAGTGAGGGGCTCGGTGAATGAAGTCATACCGTACCCGGCCCATTAAGGGACTCGGTAAATGAAATCATGTGCACATATACAGTACCCGACCCACCATGGGACTCGGTGCCATTATCATATCATTATATACATATACCATACCCGGCCCTCTAACGCGGGACTCCGTGAACAATGCAGAGGAATACGCACGATAACATATCCTGGCCCGGGCTCATTGAAGGACATACTGAGGCTTGCACGAACAGAGTAGTGCGAAATCATATGCACGTAAATCGAGACTCAATAGACAAGTATACTTATCGGCATCTGAAGGCTCAGAAACAAGTTTCGGATCAATCCGAGTTAGTATGAGAAAGTTATGATCGTTTGAAGTACAAAACGTTCTACAAACATTTCAGGAGCCCTTTTTGGAAAACCGAAGCAACAATCATATCAAGTACCTTTCGGGTATCGTATGGATCAAATCAAATATATCTTTTGGAACCATATATACGTATCAGAACATGTCAAAGATTCATTGGAACTTACAGGACTCTTTTAGGAACCAAACTCTTTATGCACATCTCATTATTCAATCATATAGTAGGCTCAAACATGTTAAGCATACTCATACCCAGAAGTACGTGAGGATCGTAGACAGATTCGGGAACATATAAAATAGAACTGCGGAAATCATAAATACGCATCAAACCATATGAAACTACTTATGGAAATCAAGAACGTTGCCATCCTAGTGGCTCTAACAGTAGGAATTTCTTTGAAGTCATACATATACGTCATTTGCTCATTTCATACAGATCATGCTAGAAGAAAGAAAGGGTAAGCCTTACATACCTTGCCCGTTTTCTACGCTAATCCGAACTTAAGTCTTTGGCTTCGCAAGATCTACAACAATATTCACACATATAAAACATTAGCCATAGATATCCAAGAATCTCATCCTTAACTAACACTTTGTCTACAGAAATTTCGGCAGCATTTCCCCTGTAATTACTACCATCCCCGAGAATCCAACTTGGCTATATCATCAACAACAAATTCGAGAATTTAACTCGGCTAAATTATCAACAACAATACCAACAGTTATTCTAACAATATCCACAATAAATTCAAAAAGCATACTAACATTACAACTTCTTTCTACAAACTTTGACGACTTTCCATTTACGTTCAATTCATAATTGTGTACATATTCAAATATCAATCCGCAACCATTTAAATAATATTCAAGAATACTTCGAACAATCCGTACAATATTCACAATATTCCAACCCATAGGCTATGCCACCCGAAACCATCCAAATGGAACAAGAACAATAACAACACATTTTCTTCTTTCAATTCCATGAACTTCACCAACAATTCACACACTAACATCATTATCTTCCATAAATACAAGAACACTATATTCAATTCACATTAACTTCTAAAACAAGTCTCCAACCATTACAACTTCACTAGGATCATTAAACTTTCATTATCAACATGGAATCCATAACAACAACAATCAAAATACTAAGCAAAATTGGCCCCTTAATCATACACAACACACACGGCCACACACATACATATACACGGCCACACCTAACATCCATATTTTCATGTATTTCATTCATTTCCACATACCACAACATACAAAACCATCTATAACATATAAAAAGAAAATTGATTCTTACCTTTTCCACTTATCTTCTCACTTGGCTAGAAAGTGTAGTTTGCAAGAATAAATGTTCTACTTGCTCCAATGACCACTTCACCTTGCTAGTGTTATATCCCGTATTTTGTACGTTCGGATATTTCAAGGTAGTCGTGGTAAGTTAAGGGAATGACCATCTTCAAAAATTATTTTAATGTACAAGTTGGTTATGAATATTATTTATGAACATTAGTAGTATGGAAATATTGAGAAAGTCTAAGGCCAGAATGGGAAATTCACAAAATGGTTCATGGCAATATTATGGAAGGCTAGGGGAAAAATGAGAATTTCACAAAAAGTTCAAGAGAGTTCTTGGAGAACCCCTTTGGCCGTGTATATATATATGTATATATATAAAAAGTGATGACAAAAGTAAAATAATTAGTCATCTTATTTTTAATATTAAAGAAGCTTCAAGAAAGAGGGCATGTGCCCCTGACATGCTTGTATGAACTATATATATATGCAAGTAAGTGGGAACAATCTAGACATTTTTCATCTTCTTCATAACTTAGAAAAATAGAAGAAAAAAAAACCATACTCGGCCATGGCTGGCCGAATTGGAGACCCTTTGGATTGATCAAAAATAATAATTTTCTTCTAGTATTTCAACCAATTGGAAGGTCCTTATTAACATGGAGGAGTTGTTGGAACAATCAAACCATTCATTTGTGCAAGTTTCAAGCCTAGCCGAATGAAGGAGATAAGTGAAGAAGGTATGAATTCAATCTCCTTTCCCATGTTTTATGGATGATTTGTGAGTGTTGTAGCATGTAGAAACGGATGAAAGTCATGAACTAGATGTATGTGGGTGGTGGCCGAATGGGATGGTATGATGGTAGGATGTGATGAATTAATTTTACTTAGAATTTTAATTGTTGTTGTAATAGATTCTATGATGAGAAATGAGGATTTAATGGTTAGAAATGAAGTTGTGATTGTTTGTGGATTATGGAAGAATTTAGTGTGACACTAGTATGATTTCTTATATTTGTAGGAAGGATATTGCTAATGTGTAGGTTGTAAATATAATTCATGAACTTAGAAGTGAGATATTTGTTTGGAAGATTGTAAATTGGGTTGTGGTGATTGAATTTGAAAGAAGGAAATAGGTTATTATTGCTCTTGTTGAATTTGGAAGGTGTCGGGTGAAGTAGTGTGTTGATTGAGTCGTTTTGAATGTTATGTGAATTGAATTGAATAAAAATGAAATGTCGTTGAATTGTATGACAAAGGTTGTTAATATTAGAATGCGTCTTGAATTGATTGTTGATGTTGTTGGTATGATTGATGGTATTGTTGTTGATAGTTTGGCCGAGTTGAATTCTCGGATTGTTGATTAATGATTTGGGCCAAGTTAGATTCTTGGGGATGGTGTATTTACAGGGGAGATGCTGCCGAAATTTCGGCAGATTATAAATGAATTCATTTGAAGGATTAAGACAAGTATACGGTGATGAATCTAATGATTGCGTCAATCTTCTTGAATGTAGATTAGCGATAACGAGCTTGGACAATTAAGCGTAGCTAATAGGACGTGGAACAGGTATTTTAAGGCTCGTCCCTTTCCTTCAAAGGCATGATTCCTACATTATGAATTTATAAATGTTTCCATATCTTCCTTGTCTTCAAAAGTTAGAAGTCTATGTTTCCAAAGCAATGATTCTTTCCCGATAACCTGTCAATGTTTTCCAAAAATGTTCGTATTTTTCCAAAACAAAGGTTTATGGTATTGTAAGCTTTTGTGACAATAATGATGGATATGTTTTACAACGACAATGATGATGTTGAGGATAAGAATATTTCTATGATGGCTATGATAAGAATGGTTTCATGTTTGAAAGGTACTTGATGTGATCATTGCTTTGATTTTCCAAAAATGGCTTCTGAAAAGTTCATAGAGAGTTATGTACTTCAAACGTCCATACCTTTTTCATACTAAGTCGGACTAACTCAAAACATGGTTATGATCTTATTCTATGTCCTCTTAATACTGTTATTCGTTGCTAGTCTCATCTTATGGTAATCGTTCCTTCAAGGTGAGACAAAGTCATGATGAATGTTCCATAATATATTCGGAGGTTACCGACTTTACGTCACTCCGATAGATACACGACTTTCTTTGGGCTCTCATGCATGCTGAATATATGACACGTGTATATGATATATGTATATGTATATGAGGGATATGGGGAAAAGGGAGATATGTTGCATTGCCACCTGGTCAGCTGGCGTTATCATCCCGGACGTGGGATGCCCGGATGCGAGATATATGTGGGGGAGCCGATGTATTCGGCGCTATGATATCATATGTTCTATTTCTATATATGTGGGGGAGCCGACGTTGTTCGGCGCTATGATATGTCCTATTTTCTATATACGTGGCGGAGGGGGAGCCGACGTCGTTCGGCGCTATGACATGTTCTATTTTCCATATATATGAGAAAGAAATGTTTTCGAAGGAAAGATAAGCATGCATGGCATCCGCCTTAAGAGGCACTCATATGTATAGGTTACTCTTCTACCTCATGATATGCTCTACATTTCTATTATGTTATTATTCACATTTACATTCCTTACTATGTTACTATTCATGCCTTACATACTCAGTACATTGCTCGTACTGACCCTCTTTCTTCGGGGGCTGCGTTTTATGCCGCGCAGGTACACCCAGATGAGTTGATGCTAGTATAGAAGATGTTCCAGCGGAGTTGGTAGACTCCACTTGTTCCTGGAGTGCTGCCGAGTCAGAGTATATGTGCTGTGATGTTTTGTTCGAAGTTAGAGACTTTGCAGACAGGGTTGTGGGTATTGGTTGTCAGTTCAGTAAGGGGCTCCATCAGCCGATGTGTCATTCGTGTTATGATATAAGTTTCATATGATTACAGATTTTGTCTGATTTGAAAGTAATGGAAAAGAATATTTCTGAATATTTTACTATGCATTTCATCTTTATTTGATTTAAAAAGTCCAAAGGATTATGTATGTATTAAAAGTCAGTGGGTTCGCTCGACTCTAAGTAAGGGTCGGGTGCCCATCACACCCTAGTAAGGTCGGGGTGTGACAGCTAGGGACCTTCCAATTAGTAGAAAATAATTTTTGAACAATTTTTTTTTCCAAGGTTCTTGTCCAACCACACATGGCCGAATATGGCCCCTTTATTTTCTCTCTTCTCTAAATTTCTTGAACCTTCTTAAGTTGAAATGAAGATTGTGATGAATAAGTCATCTTTTAAACATCCATGTGGGCTAAAGCCCACCTATGTTGGCCGGCCACTTTGGCCCATTCATTAGGCCCACTCTTTTTGTTTGTTTGTATCTAATCTTGTAATTCATGAAAAATAATTTTCCAAATTCTGAATTTGCCCTTAGCCTTCCTCCATATTTCTATGAGTCATCTTGCGAATTTCCCTTTTCCCCCTAGCCTCTCTTAATATTTCCACATCGAAATTTTCATAAGCAACTTGTGTGCTAAACAAAATTAAAATATAACCTTATCCTTAACCTCCCGCAATTATCTTGAACTATCCGAATGTACAAAAAAGCGGGATATAACATCCTCCCCCCCTTTAGAACATTCGTCCTCGAATGTTGGACTGGCCTCATGGGGTATTACATGTTACATCCGACATTTTCGCTTATTCAAAAAAATTCAAGATAAATTGACTTGTGATGAATAAGGCCACAATTGGGCCTTACTTGGTATGCATGTGTAGGTTATGAATTCAATGGGGTGGAATTACGAAAGGTGGCCAAGGGCAAAATTGGAATTTTGGAAACTTGTTCCATGAATTACCATATGTAACCAACCATTTTGGGCTCAAAAAAAATAAGTGAAGTGAGGCCCAATTTTAAGAGGCCCATTCGGCCAAGACCAACCCAAGGCCCATGGAATTAATTAATTTCCATGTGCTAAATATATATCATCCATATCCTTAAGAACATTCAAGAAAAAAATCAAAGAGAAAGAGTAGAGAGCAAGAGAGAGCATTTCGGGTTTGGAGAGAAAAAAAGAAAGAAAAGAAAGAAATTTTTTTGGAGCCAATCCTTTGGTTTAAAAAGTTCATCTCTTGAGAGATTATTGCTAAGCACAAGATTCTCTACAAGTTGATATAAAGATTGTGGCAAGAAAACAATTTCATCTTCCAAGTGTAGAACTTGAAGAAAGGTAAGGATTTCATGCTTTTGTTGTGTTAAAATGATATATGTATGTTGTAGTATGTGTGAATGAATGAAAAATATGGAAATTTGGTGTGTTGGAATTTGGGGTGTGTGGCCGAAATGCATATATGTATATTGCATGTCTATGGTGACTTGAAACTATGTTGAAATCTAGTTGTAGTGTGGTAGGAATTGTATTAGAAATGAAAGTTGAATGAATTAAGGAAAGTTGAGAATTTTGAGGTGTGGCCGTGTGGTGTGTGTTGGTGTTGGAAGGTGAATTGAATCTTGTTAGCATGTTAATTGTGTTGTTATGGAAGATTGGTTATTAAGTTGTTGAAAGTTAGGAAGGGATTGGAAAAGTAGTGACTTGATGGAAAGTTGAATGTTTGTGAATTTTATGAATATCTTATGAATATTATGTGAACATGTTATGGATTCCTCCGATGTGTGTCGTAATGATTTTGATGGATAATGGATATGAAAATAATAAGTTTTGGTTGGAAATGTAAGCTTGAAACGAAAGATGATTCGTCGTGTCGAAAGGTGGCTAATAATGCCATAGCGTATGATTTAGTGTTTATTGATGTTTGTTGTTGTTTGGATGTCTCCTCTGGGTTGTTGTGTTGCTAAATTGAGCCGAGCTAAGTCTCGGGGATGTCGTATATACAGAGGAAATGCTGCCAAAATTTCGGTAGGCAATTATGTGTAAAGTTAGAGTATTGAAAGAATGGAACTAACCAAATGGTAAACTTGACCATTTCCAGATTTTGGACGAAATTTGGATTGACGCCAAGCGAGCATAAGGCGCCATCAAGGTATGTGAAGCACTTCTCTACGTTCCTAGGCATGTTCTGGATGTGGTAGGCTCGGCCGCGAGCCTTAAGTCCGACTCCGTTCCCTGGAATTCGAGACGGAAAACCGCTCCAATTCCTTCAATTCAATTGAACCTATTTTCTTACAAATTGCCCTTAAAGTGAGATTTTGCACAAAATTTCCCCAAACGGAGTCGGAACACTTCCGATTGAGTATGGGTGACCTCATAAGGTCAACTATCAATAATTTACGTATGTAGCCTCGGGTTGGTCCGAGGTGGGCCCACAAGGCCCGATACTTCCGGTACGATTTTAAAATACATCTGTTTTGGTCCGATTTTCTCCAAAAACTTCTGAACTATTATTTTATGTATATTATGGCTATTTTTGTGTAATTTATACATTATGATCTCTGAACATCTGAGAATCCCATTCTGGTAATAATCTGTCGTGCCTTCCCAACTAGGATATAGGCGCGTGCTATGCATACTATCTGGATATTCTGATTTTGGCTCGCCGTTTGGCACCCTTCAGTTTGATTGAGTCTGTATGTTGAGTCTGTAGGTAGGTGGTTTCTCATTTATCGGTTCGTGTCTGTCTCAATGCATTCTTTAACTGCGACCCGGGCCAGGTTCTGTTATCGTGCATATTTCTCTGCATTGTTCACCGCGTCCCTCGGCGTACGGGCCGGGATCTGTATGTCTGTATGATCTGTGTATGGGGATGGAGGCCAGGATGGCATATGATCTGATTTGATTCTGTCTGTCCACCGCGTCCCGTACTAAGAGGGCCGGGTTCTGTTACCGCGCCCCCAGACAGGGCCGGGATCTGTATGAATATATGCGTGTGCCATCTGTATTTATAAAGCACACGCCTCTGTATGATTTTGTATGACTCTGTGCTACTCTGCATGCATAATTCTGTCCGACATACTACTGTCTGTCCGTCTGTGGTACGACTATTTCTGTATGTCCGTATGGCTTCTGCTTCTGTATGTCCGTATGAATTCAGATTCTGCTCGTCTGTCCGCATTATGATTCCGTCTGTCTGCCCGAACTATAATTCTGTTCATTTGTGTGTGACACGATTCTGTGTGTCTGTCTGGATCATAACTCTGTCCGTCAGTTTGATTTATGATTCTGCCCGTTATATTTCTGTGACTCTAGTTCGGACTATGTTTATATCTGTTACGTTTTTGCTTTACATACTCGGTACATTTTCCGTACTGACCCCCGTTCTTCGGGGGCTGCGCTACATGCCCGCAGGTACAGACGCACCAGGTGATACGCCGCCCGCGTAGGTTTCCGACTCTGCTTTTTGAAGAGCTCCTTTGACTTGGAGCATATCTTTTGGTATATATCTTCTGTCTTCTGTGTACTCCGTATGTTTGTATATTCTGGGTACGGCGGGGCCCTGTCCCGTCATATGACTCTGTATGTCTGTAGAGGCCTGTAGATAGATGTGTGGGTTACGGGTTTCGTCTGTATGTTAGCCTTATCGGCTTACTTGTAAATATCTGTATGTTCAGGTATATATGTATATATACGTATGTTACGCGCGTGCCGTACTTGTATCGGCCTACTTCTGTACTTCTGTTTTGAAACACAAAAAAAAAAAAAAAAATCTGTATGGTTCGAATTCGATCAGGTAGGTACGTATGGGTACCCAGTTAGGGTACCAGTCGCGGCCCACGGGGTTTGGGTCGTGACATTACAATACTTCGGGGAGGTTTCCTTTATAGCTGTCACACACGATCATTTAACATATCCATTTTAGAAGCTTAGATTGCCTGTGGCGTAAAAACAATTTGGGATACTTCTTCTTCATTTATTCTTTCGGCTTCCCAAATCGTCTCCTGTTTATTATTGTTTGGCCGCAATACTTTAACCGAAACCACGTCGTTGGTATACGACTTTCTTACCTGACCATCCGTTATAGACACAGATTATTCCTTATGTGGTAGCTTCTCTGTCACTTAGATATCATTTCTATGAGGCACTTGGGAAGGGTCACCAACATATTTGCGAAGCACAGGCACATGGAAGACTGGATGTGCTGCTTCTAACTCTGACTCATATATGGCATATTCTTTGTGTTTATCTCTTCGGTACCCCTTTCGGGTTCTCCTCTAAATTTCACGTTCTAAGCGTTTATCCAATCGCGACTTTGTCGCTAATGAGCATAATGGTTATGTTCCTTTCCAAGGCCAGTTCATCAATATCCAAAACGTATATTCGTGATATTGCTTTACCATCTATCATCCTTCGCAGTCCAACTATACTTATGACAACTTGTGATTCGGGTTCATTTGATCTCTTAACTCGTAACTTTTTCCTTATTTCCTTCCCTCACATTCCTTAATGTCATTATACTTGTCTGTAACTTCCTTGGATTAGTGATCGTCCCATTTATCGTTATTCCTTGTTCACCCTCCGGCGTGGACTCCTTATACTCACGGTTGGGCGTAGCTTCATGTTAATTATTTTACAATTCCATAGCGTATACCCTCATGTTCGGTACAATTTATGATCCATGAACTATTCTCTAATACTCGGTAGTCTCCTTTACCTGCTATTCATATAAGCAACGCGCTTCCTTTCTTCGAGAAGTTATTACTACCAACCATGGTTACTTCATCGTGACGGTTGTCATCCGAGGCGTCCTCTGGATTTATTATCCTCTCCATTGACCTTGTGGATCTAGCTTATATACCTTTCTTGCTCTCTTTATTACCCTCTTGGGCACATCATTACATATCTAGGTATTACGCAAGTTCTGCTCAGTACGGGGAATTAAGGACATGATCAAGGAATATCGAGGCTCGTGTCAGCATGAAGTATCCTTTCCAGGTGTCTTTCATATTTTTTTTCCCCATGTCTACCTCATGGTACACTTGTTGTCAATTCATTTCTACGTTCTTTGTACCCTTCACGGTATACCAACATTCCCCGAACTCTGGCCTCGAGCTAATAAGTCTCCTTTTCTGGAGCTTGAATCGTCATAATTCATTTTGATTCTAGTATATTCTCCCCCCCCCCCCTTTATTAAGAGGGTCCATACACGTTTATGCCCTTTAAGTAACTGTCGCTTTCCGCGATCTTCTTACAATTGAAATTCTTTTATTGCGGAGTCTATCTTGTCTATCTCTTTGCTAACTACGTTCTCGTATCTAATCGAAATACTTATGAGGGCATCCATTTCCAACATTTACTTTCCTTCCCATTCTGATATATCTCTGTCCTTTATGTCTGACGATGTCATTACCCCTTTTGGTGTGTAATCATTTCTATTTACTTTCTTTCTAAATACTTTCATTTTTCTTCGATCGAGCCATTAGTATCCTTGATCTTTTCTATGGGAGTAGCTTTCTTCTCTTATTGCTTATAGCATAGGCCCTGAGGTTCATAAGGTATTATTTATACACGCGGATCGGTTCCATTCTTAAGTCACCCTTCAGGAAAGGCTTCTCTATGTTCACAGAAACCATACCAACATGGCTGTGGAATTATCCTTCCTTTGATAAGTAGTCAGTCGGCTATCGCCAACTTATTAAAATATCCTCCGTACTTCCATATGCTTGTCTTATTTTCACTGTTAACCTTCCTCAGGTTTGTCCCTCTTTTTGTCCTATACTACCATACTCTAATTCTTTTACAGACCTGTCCTTCAAATTTCTACGCAAATAATTTCATACTTTGCCCGTCGGCTCTTTTAAAGGCTTGCTTAATTATGTTTCTTACTTTTTCACCTTTTTCCGACATTTTAATCTTCTTACCTTCCGTTTACTCACTCCCTTTCTTTTCCAAACATCGTTGTATCAGAATTTTATAATCTTACTTGTTGTGACATCAGTATCAGTTTATTTCAGAACCTCTGTACCATATCCTTCGCTTGTCTTTAGATTCTGTCCAGTTAATGTCTTCCATACGTCGTAACACTGGTTGCTAGGTTTCACCTATCGACCGAGACAGTCATAAATGAGATGTCATATACGTACATATATGTTTACTACCATTTCGCTTACAAAATATTCTCAGACGCGATTCAAACTTATTCTGATTCCAGCGCTGTGTTGTGCGTCCTTCTCTTCACCAATCTGGTCTGCTTTAGCCTACGCGACCTCTTTAAGGTTTCTAATCACTCCGCATATTCTAATTTCCTTTAGGTTACCCCAAATTTCCTATTTGTCTCTTATATCTATATTTGTGAAAATTTTAGTACATTTCCCGGGGGGTCACCCATCCCAAAATTGCTCTGACCCTAGCACGATGAACCTTGAAACTTCAGTGCATTTCGATGCGTTAATGTCAGTATAATTGCATCCACTACTCCGCCCGACCTTTATCACGCAATTTAAGGCAAGTCGGGGTCTTGACAATTTCCAAAACGCTCCCTTAGTGGGTCCCACCCTGATCTAGAGGGGATTCTTTTACTTTTCTGACTATACAATCACCGTGGCCACTTCTTCTTCCCTGTTTGGGCATTTGGAACTGTTAGCAGTTGAGGACGAACTTCAGGGTTGCCCTTTTAAATCCTCAATATTCACTTTCATCTATATATATGATTACCTTTCATCCGGGGTTTCTAGATTTCCACTGGTGGCGGAGACATCTCAGTCGTCGTTACTTATAACCACTGGGTCGTCGGCCATTTTAAATTTCCATTCAGTGTCATCAAATAATACTGTACCAAAGTTACACATACATAGAAAGTTTCAAGAAAACTCATATACTTGTAGCCGGTCAGTCTCGAGTCTGATCTGGGGAGCTGCCATGTGAAGTGTGCACCTCATCATCGTCTGTCTGCCATCCGCTCGTCTGACTTCCGTCGTTCCTCGCATCTGAATCGGAGGAGTATAGATGACCAGGCAATTCCTGGTTTACTGACGGTCAGGATAAGGGACTGGAGTAGTCCGTAACACTCACCGGGGAGGCCTGTCTAACATAGAGCTCCACCACAGGAGAAACTGGCATGGCCCCAGAAATCTCTTCCTCCGGTGTCCCAGAGAAATGCTCGGATGGATCTGTATCATAACTATCCTCCTCCCTAGAAGTAAGAAACTCTGGAGGAATCGTTGCCGGATCCTCCGAGGATCTGTATCATAACTGCCCTCGTGGGATCCTCTGCTCTGGGGGTCAGAAACTCTGGAGGAATTGTTGCTGGGTCCTCCGAAGGATCAGTCTCGATCGAATAGCTGAGGCTCCTCTTACTCGGTCCTGGAGATATCCTAGGGGCCTTCTTAGCACCCCCACTATCAGAAGCTGTCCTCTTCATCCTTCGTCAATATGCAATCACCTGCAGGAAGAGGATCAGAAACAATTTCCCAAAATACTGACGCTATCGCTCTTTTTGGAGCCTCGCTGTAAACACAGCATTTCGTTGGAAGGAACCCATCCTAATAAATACAGCTCTATCGCACGATCTAAGAGCGAAGAAAAAGTAACATCCTAAATGTCTTGTAGCCTCCTGTTTATAGATGTGGGGCACAACACACCGATAAACAAGACTCTACTAGACACGACCTGTAGACATTCCGAGGACAAACCGCTCTGATACCACTTTTGTCACGACCCAACCCCGTGGACTGTGACTGGGGCCCGAGCTGGACACCCATACACACCTGCTTACCAATTCGACATTTCCATATTTTATTCATATACGACATATATTAATTTATACAGAGTTTCGTCAGAAGCGATCGCATATGCATATAGATCACACAGAAGCCGCTAAGGCTATCGTGGAACATATCATCCGAAGCATATACATAAGCATACATACATACAAACCGTTAAGGCTCTCATAGCGAATAGGATCGCTTAGACGCGAACCACAGACATAACCGAACAATAGCGACCCACGACCCACATATATGTCTACAGGCCTCTAACAAACAAAACAGAATCATATGACGGGACAGGGCCCCGCCGTACCCCTGAATATACACATACATATACATAACGGAAGAGTATGTACCAAAATATGGGCTACAGAACAAGGGAGCACTCCAAAGCAGCAGAACAGATAACCTTAGCTGTCGGGTCTCTCACACGAACGTCTGCACCTGCGGGCATGAAACGCAGCCCTTGAAGAATGGGGGTCAGTACGGAAGAGATCATAACTGAAACAGAGATTACAGGAGTCAAGTATCATAATGAGGAAACTATTGTATCTGTGTAGTACGGAACAGAATCAAACATTTTCATATCACGTACCGTACCCGGCCCATCCTGGGACTCGGTGAGTGAAATCACGTCATTATGTCATCATGAAAACATGTATACATATACCGTACCCGGCCCGTTATGGGACTCGGTGAATGAAATCATGCGTGCGGACATCATATATCATATACATACCATACCCGGCCCGTTAAGGGACTCAGTGATAAAATCATGTCATCCTGCTTTCATATCATCAAGCATGCATATACATATACATATACATACCGTACCCGGCCCTCTAGTGAGGGGCTCGGTGAATGAAGTCATACCGTACCCGGCCCATTAAGGGACTCGGTAAATGAAATCATGTGCACATATACTGTACCCGGCCCACCATGGGACTCGGTGCCATAATCATATCATTATATACATATACCATACCCGGCCCTCTAACGAGGGACTCGGTGAACAATGCAGAGGAATACGCACGATAACATATCCTGGTCCGGGCCCAGTGATGGACATACTGAGGCTTGCACGAACAGAGTAGTGCGAAACCATATGCACGTAAATCGAGACACAATAGACAAGTATACTTATCGGCATTTGAAGGCTCAGAAACAAGTTTCGGATCAATCCGAGTTAGTATGAGAAAGTTATGATCGTTTGAAGTACAGAACGGTCTACAAACATTTCAGGAGCCCTTTTTGGAAAACCGAAGCAACAATCATATCATGTACCTTTCGGGTATCGTATGGGTCAAATCAAATATATCTTTCGGAACCATATATACGTATCAGAACATGTCAAAGATTCATTGGAACTTACGGGACTCTTTTAGGAACCAAACTCTTTATGCACATCTCATTATTCAATCATATAGTAGGCTCGAACATGTTATGCATACTCATACCCAGAAGTACGTGAGGATCGTAGACAGATTCGGGGACATATCAAATAGAACTGCGGAAATGATAAATACGCATCAAACCATATGAAACTACTTATGGAAATCAAGAACGTTGCCATCCTATTGGCTCTAAGAGTAGGAATTTCTTTGAAGTCATACATATACGTCATTTGCTCATTTCATACAGATCATGCCACAAGAAAGAAAGGGTAAGCCTTACATACCTTGCCCGCTTTCTACGCTAATCCGAACTTAAATCTTTGGCTTCGCAAGATCTACAACAATATTCACACATATCAAACATTAGCCATAGATATCCAAGAATCTCATCCTTAACTAACACTTTGTCTACAGAAATTTCAGCAGCATTTCCCCTGTAATTACTACCATCCCCGAGAATCCAACTCGGCTATATCATCAACAACAAATCCGAGAATTTAACTCGGCCAAATTATCAACAACAATACCAACAGTTATTCTAACAATATCCACAATAAATTCAAAAAGCATACTAACATTACAACTTCTTTCTACAAACTTTGGCGACTTTCCATTTACGTTCAATTCATAATTGTGTACATATTCAAATACCAATCCGCAACCATTTAAATAATATTCAAGAATACTTCGAACAATCCGTACAATATTCACAATATTCCAACCCGTAGGCTATGCCACCCGAAACCCTCCAAATGGAACAAGAACAATAACAACACATTTTCTTCTTTCAATTCCATGAACTTCACCAACAATTCACACACTAACATCATTATCTTCCATAAATACAAAAACACTATATTCAATTCACATTAATTTCTAAAACAAGTCTCCAACCATTACAACTTCACTAGGATCATTAAACTTTCATTATCAACATGGAATCCATAACAACAACAATCTTTTACTAAGCAAAATTGGCCCCTTAATCATACACAACACACACGGCCACACACATACATATACACGGCCACACCTAACATCCATATTTTCATGAATTTCATTCATTTCCACATACCACAACATACAAAACCATCTATAACATATAAAAAGAAAATTGATTCTTACCTTTTCCACTTATCTTCTCACTTGGCTAGAAAGTGTAGTTTGCAAGAATAAATGTTCTACTTGCTCCAATGACCACTTCACCTTGCTAGGGACCTTCCAATTAGTAGAACATAACTTTTGAACAATTGTTTTTTCCAATATCGCCCATGAAAGGAGTGATGAGATTGGTATGAAAGGCAAGCTCAGCGCGAGGTACATTAGGCCATACCAGAACAATCGAAGGATAGGCCAAGTGGCCAACAAATTGGAGTTGCTGCCAGAGTTAGAATCAGTCCACCCGGTCTTCCATGTATCGATGCTACGAAAATGTACTGGGGATCCTTCCTTGGTAATTCTGTGTAACGACCTATTTCGTCATTATTGCATTTTTTATCATTTGTCCCCCGTTGACTCACCCACGAGCCTTGTTAGTACTATTTTGACCGACGGGGACAGGTGGCATAGTTCCTTAGGCAACATTTTGGGTTTTGGAATGACTTTTAGAAAATTTGGTCTTGAAGCGAAAACCGTTTGACTCGAAGTTGACTTTTAGGTAAACGTGTCGTAATCGAATTCGGACAGTTCCATTAGGTCCAGAGGGTAGTTTATGACTTAGTGGTGTCATTGGTTTGGTTCCTGAATGGTTCAGGTGTGATTTGGGTCATTAGTTGGGAAACTGGTTAAGTCAAAATTGGAGTTGACCACGGTCAATATCGGGTCAAGATGAACCCGTGTCGATGTTTTGAAAGTTCCAATAAATTTGTATGACGATTATGGACATGTCCACAAAGTTTGGTTAGATTCCGATGAGTGTTGGATAAGTTTGGTTTGTATGGTGATTGTTTTCGATTTCGACGTCGATTTGAGCATAAAGGGTACCATATTGATCAAACGGCCTTTGATTCGTGTTTCGAATAAACCATTATATCCGTATCGTAATTTCGAAACCTTAGCAACTGAAATCATCAAGTTTCGACATCGTATGAGGGAATTATGTTCATTTTACTATGAATTGGGTTGCCAGATTTTTCAGATTAATTACAAAATTGCCACTGAATTCGTATTTAACAGTCTGCACTATTCCATATATTGATACCATCATATCTCATTCATTATAAGGTCAAATGGAGTGATTAAAAAGCCTAACTTGAGTTGAATTCATCAAGGAATCCATTGGAGTCATCAAAAGCAAGTTTTGGGATCGTTTGGCACTAGAAACGAGGCGGAACAGCTGGGCATTATTGCTATTTAATGTTGTTTGGGTTTCTCTCATCTTGAAAGCTTGGGTTTGGGAGAATTCAAGGATGTTCTTCAAGTTTCTTCCATCGGGTAAGGTCTAAACCATAATCTAAGTATTTTCCTTTGATTCATTCACTTAGTTCAAGCTTTAATCCATGATTTCTAAAGTAGGAAATTGGGGCTTGTTCATGAAAGAAAGTTTAATGGGTTTTTCTTGAAAAGTTCACAAAATTGGTTAGAATTTCTAAGTTTCTTTAAATGATGAAATTGATTGGGTTTATGCTAGATTATGATGTACATAAGATTATTAATCATATACCTTCCATTATTACTGATGAATTCTTGAATTTAAGAGTTAGGGTTTATACCCAAAATTGGGGGGTTTGCTTGGATTTCGAAATTGGATGAATCCTTGAGTTAATTTAGCCATTAGTTGATGGGTTTTGATCATCTAGTGTTTAATTGCATATTTTTCCACTGAATTTCCCATTTTGACCTTATGGGCCCCGTTTCCCCAAATTATAGGGTTGGTTTTGACCTAATTCGAATGATAACAATATAGGTATCGATCTTCATGATTTCTAATCTAGATTTTAAATTTGCCTAGAGTTTCTTGATCGTGAGGCTCAGCGGAAGGGCAAGGCTAATGAGTGATTGTTGGTGTATTGTTGTTCGACCATCTGGGTAGGTTATGGCTTGCCCTTGGTGGGACTTCATGATGCGAAGCACATATATATATGATATTGTTAGAGAAAGCATGTAAACCTTCGGGTATGAAGTTGGATTTGATATTGTCTTAGGTTGGGCCCTATTGTGTGATTGGAGCTAGCCACCCCGTTGTGTTGTGACTTGATTGCTCTATTGTTATCAGCTTGATGTCGTGTGGTAATAGTATATATTGGACACTATTGATATATCATGTTCAAGATATTGTGGTACCTCACTTGTTGACGTTGATACAAGGATAGTATTCTATATGATTTGTATAGTCTTTCATGATATGGTTGGCGCACCCATGCTTGGTAGTTGGGATATTGATCTGATTATTTATGTTGATTCATACATTGCACGCATTCTCATCTCCCATGATATATTATTGATACATTTTTGATACTTGAGGAAACACTATGATGAGCTGGGCTCAATTTGCATGAGAGTGATGTGAGATGTTCGATATCCGATGGCTATCCCAGAATCATGGATTGAGTGAAGTGATGTGAGAATCCGATGGTTGTCCCTGAATCGTGGATTGAGTGAGGTACATGGACTTCGCGGGTCCCCAATGGGTTAAGCTATCGGGACGTCGATACTTCCGTCCGGAGTACATGTGTGCACAACATTGCATTGCATTTGCATTCTTTCATCATTGCATTGCATTGTGTTATGGCTTATATTGTGATGATCTGGTGTTTTACTTGTGTTTTTGGCTTCGGATTGGTCATATTGAGATTGGACACACTTGGGTTTAAATGCTTCAACCTAGGTGATGACGTGTACTTGGTTCTGATTGTGTTTGACTTATGCTTGTTGATTTATCTGCTTATCTTGCTTTATTGTCTGGTTTATGTTAGCTATACTTAGTCGGCCTATGACACCTACCAGTACTATGGATTTGTGCTGACCTGCACATGCTGCATTCTTTTATGAATGCAGAATTCCAGGTTGGATCTACCTCTGTTTCTCGTGGCTGATAGTCGCTCCGAGAGTTGCTTAGAGTCTACAGGGTTAGCACAAGATGTCGGCCACCTTGAAGACTCTTCTTTATTTATGTCTTATTTTCTATTTCAAGACATACTCAGAGTTGATGTATTATTAATATTCCAGACTTGTAGTGTCACGACCCAGCCCCGTGGGCCGCGACTGGCGCCCTACTTGGGCACCCGGACAGACAAACATACCAAACCATCATATTATAGATTATCTCAGATCTCATATTAATCATTAAAACAAATTTAAAATCAAGTATTATATTAAGAGGTCACGCTTGTAAAGATATCATATCCAAAGCCAAAAGGAGTGGCGGAATACACATCGCCGATCATATATACTGATGCAAACATATGGGCCAGTTTGGCCGCCATAACAAATAGGACCGTATTAAGACATAAATCATAACCAAAATGAGTACACATAGGACCCACGACCAACATATATGACTACAGGCCTCTACAAATCCAAAACGAAGACATATGACGGGACAGGGCCCCGCCGTACCCAAATAGTTAGATATACAGAAGTATATACATAGCAAAAGATGTATGTACCAAAAGTGGACTCCGGATCAAAAGGGAGTACTCCGAAATAGCAGAAAGTGGAGCCTACAGTGGTGGATCACTGGTATCTGTACCTGCGGGCATGAAACGCAGCCCCCGAAGAAAGGGGGTCAGTACGAAAGATGTACTGAGTATGTAAAGCATAGAGTACAGAAATATAAGCCACAACTGAAAACAAACAGGATACAAAAGGGGAATACTGAACAGTATATCAAAATCTGTACTGAAAACGTATATACCTAATGCAGATAAAATCATGCAAAAGCTCAGGAACGTGGTCACCACTCCGACGCTGGTGCCACACACAGCATAACACCAGAAGGTTCAAATCTCCGTACATCCCCGAACACACATATCATCATAACATATCACCAGCCATATCACAGCATAACTCCAAACGGAACTCGGCCCTATGGCGAGGTCTCGGGAACCGTAACACAGCATACGGCCGAATTTATCATAGCGCGCACGAACCATAGCCGGCCCGGGAACCGGTGAACGAAGTCATAATAAGGGCACGAGCGGAGTCATGAGCAAACAATGCAATTTATATATCAAAACACCTTTTGAAACTTGATAATATCATATGCTAACTCATTAGTCAAGTAGTTCGAACAATTAGTCAATACGGGGTTCGTTTCACAAAAGTATTTCCAAAGTAGTATTTATGGTTCAAAATATAATTTAAAATATCGTGGCAGTCAAAACATTACTTTATGATAGTCAAAATTCATAAACAAAAGTGCTTTGCCGACATTGTACAAAATGAGACTAATAGAGCAAACAAGGGACCCTCGATGCTAGCGGGCCCACCTCGGGTCAAGTCGAGGTGGCGGACATGAATCACGGACATTTGGGGTCTACGGAATCATACATGGAAGTTTCGAAGTGATTCGGTTACATTTACAAAAGTTCCGGACATTTGATCACTTTTCAACAAAATATGAGTTTTATAATTCAATTCAATTGAGTGAATAGTACTCAATTTCCAATTCGGATTTCTAGGAACAGAATTTCCCTCGGGGCTCCAATATCGACCTAGTATACCTAAGACATGCCAAAAGAAGGAATGGGTAGCCTTACATACCTTATATACGTCTTACGCTCGTCCAAAACTCCAAATCCCGTTTCGCTCAGAATCTACAAATGGTCAAAGTTACCAATTAGGAATTGCGAGACTTTAAGAATTCATTTAACTTTATATTTGTCTACCGAAATTTCGGCAGCACTTCCCCTATACATATAACATCCCCGAGGCTTAGCTCGGCTCAATATCAACAACAACAACCCCACAATACCAAATGAATCAAGAATCACAACAAAATAGGTTCTAGCATCAATATTCTTCCTTTCTACATAAAGCGACAACTTCCATTCAAACTCCACAATATCAAACTAATATCCACATTATCATATTCATTTACTCATTAAAGGTTATTCAAACGTATTCCAATAATATTCCATGCAATATACATGAATTCAAGTAATCCGCCACTTTCCATATTCTATCCGAAACGTCAACGACTACGACGAACCTACTAACTCGCATTGTTTCCTCCCAAATTTATTAACAACAACCATAATCCACATTTAAAGTCTTACTTTCACAATTATGTAAGAATATACAAAAATCATATAATTTTCCCATATCAACATACAACCAACTTCAATGCCAACTCACTTCGTTAAACCATTATTTACGTCATAAATGCCACAACGACACAACTAGCAAGCTAAATAAAATTTAACTCACCTCCCCATACCATTATGGCTCACGGCCATACATGCTTCACACACACACACACGCCATGCACACACACATCACAATTCCATGGTTTTTCATGCAATTTTAACCATTTTAACACATATGATTCTTCCATAACAAAAGAGATAAAATTCTTACCTTTTTCTTCAAGAATTTCCACTTTGTAAAAAAAAGTACTCTTTTGCTTCCAAATTTGTATCACATTGAAGAGGGTTTCCAACTTAATAGGAAAACTAGAAGATTATGATTTTTGGACCAAGAATTGATGAGCTAAATTTTTTTTCTTTCTCTTCCTCTCTCTAGCCGAAACCCTCTTAGTCTTTGGCTCTCTCTCTCTCTTGTTTGTTGTCTTGAAATGTTCTAGTGAATCCCATACAATTTTGACCCTTTTTATTTAAAATGCCACATGGAAGAATTCCCATGGGCTTGGGCTTGGCCACCCCATAGCTCTTGGGCCTCAATTCCATTAAATTTTTTTTGAGCCCAATTCATTGTGGATTTTATTTGTAATTCCCGAAACTAATTCCCGAAATTCCAATTTCGCCCTTGGCCTTCTTCCGTATTTCCGCTTCAATATTTTTCATGAATAACACACATATATGAAATAAAATCAAATATAGCCCTCATTTCCTACAAGCAAGATTACTCCAATTTTTTCCGAATGCGCAAACACGGGATATAACATGTAGATTCTAGTTAGATGCACTTGTATGGATTAGACCAGACTCTAGGGTTTATTTTCGTAGTTCCGCATATTTTCTATATCATTATCGTCAGACTTGGTGATTTTATTTCTTCCACTTATTTTAGTAATTCTTTGTGTATTTACTATTGTTTGGTTGAGGGTTGGCCAACTGAGGCGGGAAAGGTAGGAGCCCGCACGACTTACAAAAATTAGGTCGTGACAAGTTGTTATCAGAGCCCTAAGTTTCCCGGTATATAATACAAGAGTGTGTCTAGTAGAGTCTTGTGGATAGGTAAGATGAGCTCCGTACTTATCTGCAAGAGGCTATAAGACAGTTTGGAAACTTTGAGTTCTTTCATTCTCTTGTGTAACTTTATTAAAATTGGTTTCTAGTCGATTCCAATTGTTATCTTGACCTTCTTGTCTTGATCATCCTCGAAAGATGAAAATTCGTCCTTAAATTCTTACGTGAAGGGTTGATCAATGACGTGTCGTGGTACGGTATGAGATGTGTTATCCTGATTCGGACGCGTGATCCAGTAGGGTCACTAGTTATGGCCTGAGGTTTTGATTGTGTGGAGTCGCGGTTAGACTGGGTTGCGATGTGGGGTCGCGATTGGACTCGTTTATTATACAAGTTCTTGAGAAATGGAAAGATAGTTCAGAGGGTTACAGGGTCTCCATGTTTCAGCGTGCGGTTGCTCAGAAGTGACAAAGTGCATTTATGGCTTAACAATAGTGGGTTTCTCAATGATATGATCGGTTTGAGTTTAGCTTTTTCATGGCTTTACGATGGTGCACGTGACACTGGTGTACCAATGGCGGATCGATGATTTAGCAGTGGTAGAGTATTAGACTTCAGTATATGAGAACAAATGTAAGTTTGGTTATGGCCATCGAATGGGAAAACGTATTGTGATCGCGTGTAATGAAGAATAGCAGTTGGGAATAAGAAAATGAAGGAATACTTTGGTGGAAAGCGCGTAGCGAAGTAAGTCTGCATAGAATATCTTGGGCATGAGTACTTTTTGAGAGATAGAGAAGGAAAAAATTGGTATCTGACATGCTTGTCAGGATAAGGTTACGACTGGTGCAAAAGGTTATTCTTGATATAAGTTAGTTGATGTTAAAGGACTACTCGGTTATTAAGTGAATGCTATAGGCACATCGTTTGATCGGTAAATTTGATTAGCTTGTAAGCTTTGAGGAGTTAGTAAACGACTGATGGAAATGACTTCAAATATAGGCGTATGCGATAAGTTAATGACTTGAGGAGTAACTGATTGTTCACTTAGATGGGAGAAGAAGCATTGATATTTTTTTATGGTTTGTCGGGCATAAATGGATGATTAGTTTAGAGGATCGAGTTGATTGGAGCGTTTGTTAGTTGATAGTGATAAAAGGTATTGGAAATGAAATACGAGAATTGAAGGATTACAATGAGACATCTTGTTATCGGTTTCAGGGATTAAGGTTCGTAAGACTTGAGGTGAGGTAATATGGGTTCTCGAGTCGTGTTTGGACTGTGGGGACATTATGTCACGACGTACGGTAAGTGGTTTGACCGATGAGGTTGATTAGTGTCTTCGAGGTTAAGGGAAAAATGAAAGTCGTTGAAATACCAATTAGTGATGTGAGGGCTTGGTTAGCCCACTTTTGACCCGATGGGACCGTTGGCACGCTTCTCGAGTTTTTCAGGATTGATTTTGGTGACGTTTTGGGAAAAAATGGATTTAAACGAAAAAGAGTTGATTCAAGTTGACTTTTAGGCCAACGGACCCTTTTCGAAAATCTGTTGATTTCGAGAGGTTCGGAGGGTTTTTTAGAGCTTGTGTACATATCTGGTTCTATTCCCAATGCACTCGGATGAATTTTATGACTTGGGTTGGGAAGTTGGAATGGAGGTATCGCGGGTTGACTCGGTCAGCGAGACCTCCGTTAGGAATTTCGAGGTCACGAGTGAGTTTGTAGCGAGTTTTTGTTTGTGTCTGTGCATGTGATTTGTGAGCAGATAGCCTCAGGTATTAGTCGGGATTTTAGAATTAAGTTAGGATTATTTTAGGGATTCTGGTGCTGGTGCCCGCTGTGGCGACACCAGCGGCACCGCTATAGCGGTTTCCATGCCGCTAGAGCAGCCATGAGTTTTTGGTGAAGACCGTCATAGCGGTCTGATTTGCCGCTGAGGCGAGACCGCTATGCCTCTTTAACGGTATTGGGCTTGGTTATTTCATTAATTGTCTATTAAAAGCCGTTACTCCCTCATTTATTACTATTCCGAAATCTGAGCTTTTGGGACCAAATCTAGGATATTCTTGGAGAAGATTCTTGGTGGTAAGTCCTTCTTATCGCCTTGCTATTTCATCATCCCTAATCATATTAGAATCCTTTTACCTTGTTAGTTTATTATGTGATGGAAGATTAAAAGTGGTTTAATGAATATTCTTTCTAGGCTTCTAAATCATGATTTGTTGGTTGGGTTAACTTAGTTAAGTTCGGTATGCATTTCGGAAATTGAGTAAGCCAATTCAGGCAAGGACGAGTCAGAGGGATACATAAGGATATTAGTTGTACTGTTATGTGATACACTGGATTTAGAGAGCGTTAAGTTCAGAATGGTAAGCGTTAAGAAAACGCTAATGTGTAGAGTGTGTGGTACGATCCTATCTCCAGGATTAATTCAGCTAGTTTGCAAGATTTACGATTATGTGGTACTCGATGGAGTGGATCCGAGGGTTCATTACGGTATCGATGATCGTGAAGTGATTAGAAAATTGGGGATTGACGAGTCGAGAAAAGGTATAGATGATTGTGAATCGATAAGAAAAAGGTACATCTTAGGTCAGTATGGATTGTGGTGTCGTCTTCTTGCATTTTCCAATTGAGATGTGTTTGTTGCGAGAGCTTACAAAATAAATATATAGGGATGGACTATGTGATATGACAGAGTTCCGTGAGGTTCGTGATCCGCGACTAGTGAGAAGCATATTTCAATGAACCGACTTGTTGAGGTTTGTAAAAAGTGGCTTGGTGGTACACCGTTGGATAAGTTTTGTGACATTCTACAGTGGATGAGTTAGCACGCCTTAAGAGAGAAGTTTGTGGAATACCTATCATGTGAGGAATAGAGTCATATTTTCGAGGTGAGGCCATACTCTTGGTGATATTTTATGTTGCAAGTAGTATTGCCTGGACAGTTTGGGTAAGCGCTTTTGGTTATTAAAGACTTTGGGGTGATTGCGTATGATTTAGACCGACAGTGTGAGACTAGATACTTTCGGAGAATTTTTTAGCATATCGACGTGACACTCTGAGAGGTTCGATGGTTGTATAATTACTATATGAGGATTCATGTTTGCATCGAAAAGTTCAGGTGTGTATCAGATTTACGTATCGGGTAAAGGTTGACAAACATGAAGATTGAAATCGTAAGGTATAGCTCTTCGGTACTAAGTTGATAACTCGGATATGACCCAACTTTTGGAGTCGAAGGTGATAGACATGATTGGTTATGTGTGAGGAAAAGATGAGAATTGACCGCCACAGAGGTGCGGGACTCTGATTGCTTTCAAGAATTCGGAGTTAGTTCAAACGACTATTGGTGATATTCGAGAGTTGTGCATTCATTCCGGGTCAACATGGTTCGAGTTAGGCTTTATATGGTAGGAGGTGTCGTTCTTTCGTGGGATTGGTTTGATGCATTTGAGGTTCTTCGTAGAGTTGGAGATGTAGGGCGTTCCTCCGGTTTTCCATGTGCCTATGCTGAGGAAGTACCATTCTGATGGGTCTTACATTATTCTTTGGGATTCAGTATTGCGTGATGAGAACTTGTCTTGTGAGGAGGCTACTTGGGAGACTGAGTCTGAGATACGTGAGAGATATCCCCAGTTATTTGTCGAGTCAGGTACTCTTCCCTAGTTTCATTCCCTTGTTGCTCGAGGACGAATGATTGTTTAATTGGTATACGATGTAACGACCCGTTTGGTAGTTATTGTGTTTTCTACCTTTTTTGCCCCCGTTGACTCGTCCCAAAGACTTGTTAGAACTATTTTGATTGGCGGAGACCGATGGCACAGTTTCCTAGGCATCATTTTGGGTTTTGAAATGACTTTTAGAAATTTTGGTCTTGAAGGAAAAATCATTTGACTCGAAGTTGACTTTTGGGTAAACGTGTCGTAATCGAATTCTAACAGTTCCATTAGGTCCAGAGGGTGATTTATGACTTAGTGGTGTCATTGGTTTTGTTCCCAAAGGGTTCGGTTGTGATTTGGGGCATTGGTTGAGAAACTGGTTAAGTTAGAACTGGAGTTGACCGCGGTCAATATCGGGTCAATATGAACCCGTGTCGATGTTTTGAAAGTTCCAATAAGTTTGTATGACGATTTTGGACATGTCCACAAAGTTTGGTTAGATTCCGATGAGTGTTGGATAAGTTTGGGTTGTGTAGTGATTGTTTTCGATTTCGACGCCAATTTGAGCATAGAGGGTACCATATTGAGCAAACGGCCTTTGATTGGTGTTTCGACTAAACCATTATATCCGTATTGTAATTTCGGAACCTTAGCAAATGAAATCATCAAGTTTCGACATCGTATGAGGGAATTATTGTCATTTTACTAAGAATTGAGTTGCTAAATTTTTAAGATTAATTACGAAATTGCCGCTGAATTAGTATTTAAAAATCTGCACTATTCCAAATATTGAAACCACCATATCTCATTCATTATGAGGTCAAATGGAGTGATTTAAAAGCCTTAAGAAATCATTATGGACATCATTTGTGAAAGTTCATAACCATAGGATCATGCCTTAAGAAAGAAAGAGACAGCCTTAACATACCTTGTCATCTCCTTAACTCCTTAACGCTTATCTTCCCGAACTTGTAAAGCTACATTCAAGATAATTCATACCAAGGTTAAGTCGTTGAAACACTTATAAGATCAAACTACTTTAATTGGTAAGCTAACAAAAATCAGACCACATTTCCCCTATATCATCTACTTCCTCCAATTTCCAAAACAGCTCCCAAACATCAATAACAGCATCAACAACAACATAATCAAGATACTACATGACAAACATATACAAATCTGTCCGAAACTTCCTTCCAAATTCAGTCCATAGGCCAACAACATCAACATATCAAATTACGACCTTTATGCCATGTTTTCCTTTACTCTAAACCATTAAAATCCTCCAAAAATAACTCAATATCAAAGTAAAGATGAAGAACATACCTTATACTCTAAGAACTTCAACTTATACAACTTGCTTCAAGACCAAACTCACTACAACATCAAGTAGAAGCAAGAACAATCACTTTCCATGGACTAGTTTAGCGTAAACTTGTTGAATTCTTGATCTAATGGGCTATAAGTGTTTAGGAGATGTGTTTGGAGGTTTCTAGAGCTCTTGGAAGTGTTGAATGATCAAAAAATAGGGTTGATGTGGGTATTTATACCCCCTTTAAAGTCAGTTCCACCGACTCCAAGATTGGCCTTTGTGTTTGCGAGGCCTCTGGCAGCCCATCTTGAAACGCTCATAACTTTCTACTCCGATGTCGGATCGATGAACGGTTTGTTGCATTGGAAACTAGACTCAATGAAATTCAATATACATAGGTTATGAATTCCATAACTCATCATATTCTAGGGGATACACCTCCCTCAAGTTGGACATAAAATTCTGTCTGAAATTCTGCCAAGTTTTCGCAAAGTTTTGACAAACTTAATTCCTTCATTTCGCTTGATCCCGGAACCCTTAGATACTCTCTTAACACTTGTTAAAGATCTTGCTTATACTTATAAGAGTTCCATGACCTCTCCGGCTTATGCTAATTTACTCACAACCCAAACGACGCGAAAGTTTTCGAGGTGTAACAACACGAATCCGATGAACATAACATAAACGAATATCCATCCAATAAGATTCTATTCTCAGTAGCTAGAAAACGTGGAAGTTCTTCATTCCAATGAAAAGTATATGATCATGTTTATGTTTTGATACTTGGCTCCTCATATAAGGCATATGTTGATTGTATTTTCTGCTTCTTATGACATCATATGTCTACAAGTTAGCTAACATAAAGTATTCGGAGGTTTACCGACCTTACGTCACTACCTAAGATTCAGAATGTTAGTCCATAAGTCTATCACGCATTATATATATATATATATATATATATATATATATATATATATATATATATATATATATATATATATCTATTTTATGACACCGAGCCATGCTATAGTCGGCCTAGTACGACACCAATTGTGCACACTACTGTAGTCTGGTACGTTATGATGATGTTTGCCCCACAGAGTAGCTTGATGATGATGCTACTGCCCCATAGTGTGTATTATATATATATATATATATATATATGTATTTTAACGAAACATGCATGTGATACGCCCTCAGCGGCATCCAGAGTTTCAGGTTGTTTCTCCCTTACTTCTCCTTACTTCTTTTCTTTTATTTATATGTTCTTGCCTTACATACTCGGTACAATTATCCGTACTGACGTCCTCTTGTTGGGACACTGCATTTCGTGCTGCAGGTCCTGATAGACAGCTCGGAGGACCTCCTCAGTAGGCAGTACTTGTTCAGCGGAGGGTTGGCAAGCTCCATCTCTTCCGGACTTTCCTAGTCGTTGGTATGTTACTATATAGAGACTTATGCATATTTGGGGTATGGCGGGGCCCTATCCCGACCATTATGTCAGTTATGTATACTCTTAGAGGCTCATAGACATGAGGAGTGTGTATAGCTTTTGTGCGGCCTAGTCGGCCTTTATTTAGATGTGTTTCTATTTATATGGTGGCATTGTCGGCTGTGGTTTGCTGTACAGTTCCTATGACAGCCTTGTCGGCTTTATATATATATATGTTTGTGTGGTTGTTGGGCCTTTTCTGCATGCCGGTTGATTCTTTCTGTTAAATATATGTATTACTCCTCATCAAGTCTTATTCTCATTATGGATTAGTCACTAATATATATACGTGGCGCCCATTAAGTAAAGCACCGGATGTTGGTCGCACCCTCCGGTTTGAGCTGTGTCACCATCATTTATCACAAAAGCAGGCTCAAGATGGAATCGCAGGAATGAACATGTATGGGATTATGAAATAGGTTCTTGAACAAGTTCCATATCAGACAGTGCAGAGATTTAAAGGCAGACCAACTAGGGGGATGAAACAGGTTCGTGAACATGTTCTAGCACAAGTCGTACCGCAACTAGGATTTGCCAATTTGTGGCAAAGAATTGGCGGTCAAGTTATAGGATTCCTTGCCATAATTAAACAAAGTTCTTCAGACTCTTACGAGGACAATGAAGTCGATTCAAAAGGCGAGAATCCCAATTCAACAAAAACCCTAATATATCTCATGGGCTTACTCGAAGAGGGTTTTGTGTTTGCCGGCCTGCTGTACACTCAATACTATATATATCCAAGTCTTAACAACAAGAAGGCTTGCTCACCCACAAAGAGAGAATTCAGAATATCGAGCCATCAAAAAATTTATTAAGAATATTCAGAATCTAGGCGTGCGTCCCTAGTACAAGAAGAAAGATTGAAGGAGTTGTTCTACTGAATAATGTTTTCTAGTTCTTAAGTCTAGATTTTTGTATTTGGTTATTTATCGAGTTGTACTTAATCTTCTTTCATAGAAGCACACAAAGGTTATAAATTCAACTTCAAGTTGGAGGTTAACTTGAAGGTTGCTAGCTAGTCAGAGGTTTATAAGTAATATAGGAATTAGTGGTTAGTTCCTAGGTTACAGAGTCTGTAATTTGAATTTTCATAGGCTCACTTTTGTAGTGGAGTTTGGGGTAAATCCTACAGAGGTGTAGGTCATTGTTTTTATTGCCATTGTGATCAGTGTGGTTTCCACGTAAAAATCATTGTGTTCTTTATTTACCTACAAATTATATTCTGCAAGACGCTAGCATAGAACAGGTAGAGTAACGTGTTCCATCCTATAGGAAAAAATTCGATAGTGCATAGGATAGGAAGTAGGTCGTGCAACCAAACAAGTGGTATCAGAGTAGGTTCTCCTCAAAGAGGCTAACACCTTAGGAGAAGATCATGATGAAAAGTTATACCATATACAGGACTCAGTGAAGGGAGATCAATCGATAGGCCACTATGTTTCAATGGCGAACACTTTGCACTGTGGAAGAACCACATAAATAAGTACTTGATGGGAGTGGAATATGATCTCTCGTTAATCACCACACGAGGACCACTTGTCTGCACTGCAACCAGACCTTATGGCTCAAGGAGAAATAAAAAAGAAGAAGAATTTATCACGACCCAGCTAGGGGCCGTGACGGGTACCCGGGGCTAGCAACCGAACACCACTCGTTCTGCTACTCACCTTACCCATTTAATGCTCTTTTATCAATTCATGCTTAGGACATAAGAAGATCATCTTTTCATTTGAGAAAATAAAAATACTTTTATATGCATAAGCCTCTCGGCCATCAAAATAATACATACATATAGATAAAAGCCTCTCGTGAGACCATCTACCCACACTGCGCATCTACGATCCTCTACTGACATACTATACATATAGGTGGAACAAGACTCCACCATGCCAAAAATATACATATACCAAGAGAATAATCATGAGCACCTCCGGACAATGGAGTGCTCGCAATCAGCTCGCAGCTACTA
This sequence comes from Lycium barbarum, assembly GCF_019175385.1. Lineage (NCBI taxonomy): Eukaryota > Viridiplantae > Streptophyta > Magnoliopsida > Solanales > Solanaceae > Lycium > Lycium barbarum. Next base: position 77,248,636 of record NC_083343.1, read on the forward strand.
AGAATCTGGATCGAGCTCACCTCCCTGTCTACCTGTGGGCATGAACACAGCGTCCAAAGAAAATGGACGTCAGTACGAATATTGTACTGAGTATGAGAGGCATGAACAATAATAATGCATCAAGGAAAAAAGGGAGGCATCAAGTATGGAGCAACTGTACCTGACTGGGAATTACATGAAAAGTAATGCATGCTGACTTACTTTTATGCTTATCATCATCTCATGTATACATATCATATATATATAAAATGCCCGACCATATAGGTGTGGTATGATAATCAGTAACATTAGCCCGCGTCCAGGCCTCCCGCGTCCGGGGTACCATCTCATGCCGCCCATTAGTGGTGTTTGCCCATGCCAACTGGCCATGGTGTATTGTATAGCTGCCCGCTTTCGCGGTGACTGCCCGACCAACTAGGCCCGGTGTAATATGATTATGACATGCTCATTATGAAATACTTATAATAATATGCTTATCAAAATATGCTCATCATTGTGCATGCATAGGGACTCTAGAACAAGTGTATTTTATCGAGGTGACGTAAGGTCGTGAACCCTCGATTCCATTATGGGCATTCATGAACATTCTACCTCACCTTGAATGAATTAGTATGTAAGGTGAGTGTATAAAATGGACGACATCATTTACTTTATAGGAACGTCCTATCATATCTCTTGACTCATATAGCTATTCATAATCTTAAGCTCTTGGCTTTCCCGAATATAGGAGAATCATGGAAAGGAAGAAGAATCATATCATGGGATTCATGCCATAGAAAGAATGGACTAGCCTCACATACCTTTGGCGTTTAACTGAGCTATCGTTCACGTGTTCTCCTCCAATATCACGTCGCTACCTTCACGAGAGAATTCACATTAGAGTTAGTTAATCGGTTATGAGAACGTATCGTTATTTCTAGGAAAAATTGGGAAGCATTTCCTTTGTTTCTACTACTTTTCCCACGTTCTATTTCAACTCCTAACATTTACAACAACACTTCACAATATCGTATCAACAATCGTCATTCATATACGTTGAGAAAAATCCCTATTTCTCTTCATTTTTCCCACATTTATGGTTATAGTTCGTTATCGCGTTTTCTCATATATCGTGTTCACTTCCTGGTCTAAACATCATTTACAACATATTTATAATCATGGCACATCAACATTAATGATTCCATTCAACTACTATTCAATTGTGACACTATTCATCCATTTAAGACCCATTTTCCATGTCTTTCTACAATTCAAGCATCTTGACTTTCCAATACCTTAAACAACATGATAAAGTCATGAAACTTACCTTAGATGGTGGTGGAACAAGCCTACAGTGGAGTTCTTCCTTTAGCTCTAAAACCCTATTTCACCTCTTTTGGAATTTCTTGATTTGGATGAACCTCACTTGAGTTTCACACACTTTGTTTCATGGATTTGGTGTTGTTGATCTTGATCTCCCTTTGATTTTCTTAAATTTTGTGGATGAAATGTTTGGATAAGTTCTAGAGGGTTCTTGAAGGTTGTAGATGAAATATGAATGAAAATGAATGAGAAAGTCACTTATAATAATCACAAAATCTGATTTTTAATGAACAGTCGTCGGGGTGTACAGTGGTCGTAAACCACAGTTTATGGACCGTATACTAGTTTACGGGTCGTATAACGTGGTCGTATTTAAGCATATCAAAAACAGAAAGGTTTGCTGGAGGTCATGATGGTTTACGGGCCGCATTTCAATTTACGGTCCGTAAACTGGGTCGTATTTTACCATTTAAACTTTGGACAGAAAGTTGAAATTTTTGGAACGTTAGAGGATGATGGCAGTATACGGCCCGTAAATCACTTTACGGGCCGTATTCTGTTTTACGACCACTGGCTGAATTGAAATTCTACAACTTTCTTATTTCCAAAAATTCATGAATAGTCATTCCCTACTTAGTAAAACGTCGCGCACTCATGCCCTTCGTTGGTCTATTCATTGTACATGTACGGGGACTTTTTCCGAGGTGTAACATTCTTCCCTCCTTTTTTGAACATTCGTCCTCGAATGTTAAACACTCGGAATTCTAGGAAAATTTCGCCAGAGTTTCTCCTGTAATTTGACACTACTAGCCTTTCATAACAACCCATAATATCATCGCCTCACAGGGCTACATCACAATATCAACATATCCATGGCCACACACGACCAAAAGCATAAAAATGAAGCGTACATACCTCATATCGTCAGAATTTCGTCTTGGATCTTTCCCGGCGATTGGAATAAGTGTGGGTCCTTGGACTTCATGCTCTCTTTTTCTTCCCAAGTCATTTCTTCCTGATTACTACTCCGCCATAAGACTTTAACTGAAGCTACCTCTTTATTTCGAAGTCTTCGCACCTACCTATCTAAAATAGCAATAGGCACCTCTTCATAGGTAAGTCGTTATGTCACTTGCACATCATCTATCGAGACAATCCTGGTGGGGTCTCCAATACACTTGCGGAGCATCGAAACGTGGAAAACTGGGTGGACTGATTCAAGCTCCGAAGGCAAATCCAATTCATAGGCTACCTGACCCACCTTGCGGATGATTTTGTAGGGTCCAATGTATCTGGGACTTAGCTTCCCTTTCTTACCAAATCTCATCACCCCTTTCATTGGCGACACTTTCAAGAACACCCAATCATCGGCTTGAAATTCCAAGTCTCGTCGGCGATTGTCCGCATAGGACTTTTGGCGACTTTGGGTTGTCAACAACCGATCTTGGATCACCTTGACCTTTTCTATTGCTTGTTGGACCAATTCAGGGCCCACTAGTTGTGCTTCTCCTATTTCAAACCATCCAATTGGAGATCTGCATTTCCTCCCATATAAAGCTTCATATGGAGCCATTTGAATACTGGAATGATAGCTATTGTTGTATGCGAATTCAATAAGTGGTAAATGATCGTCCCAACTTCGACCAAAATCCAGCACATATGCTCGTAACATATCTTCCAAGGTTTGAATAGTATGCTCGGCCTGCCCATCAGTTTGCGGATGAAATGCCATGCTAAACCTCACTTGCGTGCCCAAACCTTCTTGAAAAGACTTCCAGAACTTAGCTGTAAACTGTGCTCCTCTATATGTGATAATAGATAATGGGATTCCATGGAGTCGCACAATTTCTTTGAGATATAACATTGCATAGTCTTCTGCTGAGTACGTGGTCTTGACTGGAAGAAAATGGGCTGCTTTCATCAGCCTATCCACGATCACCCATATAGAGTCGTACCTGCCACGGGAACGGGGTAATCCTACGACGAAATCCATGTTGATCACTTCCCATTTCCAGGTAGGGATTTCTATTGCCAGTAACAAGCCCCCTGGCTTCTGATGTTCAGCTTTTACCTGTTGGCAATTTGGGCATTATGCCACAAACTCGGCTATGTCTCTCTTCATGCGATCCCATAAATACATCGTCTTGAGATCACGATGCATTTTGGTTGCACCTAGGTGAATAGAATATCGAGAGCAATGTGCTTCTTCTAAAATTCATCGGCGCAAATCCGCCACATTCGACACACATAACCTGCCTCGGTACATAAGAATTCCATCCATAGAAACTTCAAACGGAGACTTTTCTTTCCCAGGAGATGTGTCTCCATAACGACATATCTGCGGATCTTCGCACTGCCGTTCTTTCACTTCCATATCCAAGGACGAAATTGTGGAATCATTTATACTAATCCCGGCATCGCCCGAATCAATTATACGCACTCCCAATTTTGCTAATCAGTGTAGTTCTTGAACCATCTCTTTCCTTTCCGGAGGGATTCCACATAAGCTGCCTATTGATTGGCGGCTAAGTGCATCAGCTACTACATTTGCTTTACCGGGATGCTACAAAATATTCACGTCATAATCTTTTAATAATTCTAACCACCGCCTCTGCCGTAAATTCAACTCCTTTTGCTTAAAAATATGTTGGAGACTTTTATGATCCGTATAGATATCAACATGCACACCGTATAGATAATGCCTCCATATCTTCAACGCATGAATAACCGCGGCCAACTCGAGATCATGAGTGGGATAGTTCTTTTCATGTTTCCGCAATTGCCTCGAAGCATATGCAATAACTTTCCCATGCTGCATCAATACGCATCCTAGTCCAACACCGGAAGCATCACAGTATACCATGTAGCCATCTGATCCTTCTGGGAGTGTTAAGGTCAGAGCTGAGGTCAACCTGTCTTTCAGCTCTTGGAAACTACGCTCGCATGCATCGTTCGATTGAAAGTTAGCGGACTTCTGAGTTAGCTTCGTCAATGGGGCTGAAATAGATGAAAAGCCCTCTACGAACCTTTTATAATATCCTGCCAAACCCAGGAAACTGTGAACTTCTGTGGGCGTCGTAGGCCTTGGCCAAGTCTTCACCGCTTCAATTTTCTGAGCGTCGACTCGGATACCATCATCTGAAATAATATGGCCCAAGAATGTTACAGAACTCAGCCAAAACTCACACTTTGAGAACTTTGCATACAACTCTCGAGCTCGGAGGATTCCAAGCACCGTTCGCAAGTGTTCAGCATGTTTCGCTTCTGTGCGAGAATACACCAGAATATCATCGATAAATACTATCACGAAGAGATCCAGAAATGGCCTGAATACATTATTCATTAAATCCATGAAAACCGTCGGGGCATTAGTCGACCCAAACGACATTACTCGAAATTCATAATGGCCGTATCTGGCCCTGAAAGCAGTTTTGGGAATATCCCCCGGTATGGCAAGAGTTTGTTGATGCTTTTCTCCGTTATTATATGCCCCAGAAGTTCAGCGATCTAGGACCGATAAATTCTTAAATTTGAGGCAAGGCAGTATGAGTGCCCTAGAGTATAGCCTCCGTTTTAACTCCTTAGCCAGGTATGCTTCGGCCATGGTAGCAGATATGGGCGACAGGGTACACCGATTTGTAAAGGGCCTAGGGCCCCATCTGATGGACAAATGCTTGACTGCGTCCCTTCAGGACGGTGTGGATATTGCACGCATTTAGGCACATGCTCAGAACTTAGGGGAAAGCCTACAACAGTGGAGAAGTGAACGTGAACAGGATAGGGGACATAGCAAGAGGGCCAGATCTTCGGGCCCAATAAGTGAGTTTAGAGGCAGACACAAGCAACAGTTCCCTAGACATTCGGGCTATTCTATGACCAGTGCACCTCCACGGTTTTCAGGCCAGAGCCTTGATAGATCTACTCATCCCGGGCCGAGTCAGAGTTATTCGGGGTCCTAGTTTAGAGGTGATTCAGGCCAGTCAAGGCCACCTATACCACAATGTTCCCAGTGTGGGAAGTCGCATTGGGGTCAATGCCGATTGGGTTCAGATGTTTGCTATTCATGTGGTCGACCAGGCCATATTATGCGTGATTTCCCCTCAGTACATGGTAGAGGTAGGACCCAACCATCATGGTCGGTAGCCGGATCTTCGGCATCTGTACGCCCTACGGGGCCAGGTTCACATGCGCCAGTTGGCCATGGTAGAGGTAGAGGTAGAGGCAGAGCTCCCAGTACTAGCGGCCCTCAGCACCGTATTTATGCCTTGGCTGGACGCCAAGATCTAGAGTCTTCTCCTGACGTGGTCACAGGTATATTATCGGTATTCTCTAATGATGTATATGCTTTGATTGATCCGGGCTCCACGTTATCATATGTTACTCCTTATATTGCGGGTCAATTTATAGATGAGCCAGAGTCGATCAAACCTTTTAAGGTGTCCACACCCGTGGGTGAATCGGTAATAGCTAGCCAAGTATATAGGGATTGTATAGTCACGATTTGTGACCGTCGTACCATGATTGATTCGCATGAGCTAGAAATGGTAGATTTTGATGTTATTATGGGCATGGATTGGTTGGCTTCTTGTTATGTCAATGTTGATTGTCGAATGAAGATGGTTCGTTTCCAGTTTCCGGGAGAACCAGTCTTAGAATGGAAAGGGAATGCGGCATCACCAAAAGGTAGATTTATTTCCTATCTAAAGGCAAGGAAGATGATCACGAAAGGATGTATTTATCATCTAGTGCGAGTTCAAGATGTAGAAGCTGAATCGCCGACTCTTCAGTCAGTTCCCGTAGTGAATGAATTTCCGGATGTGTTCCCGGAAGAGCTTCCAGGCCTTCCTCCCGAACGGGAGATTGATTTTACCATTGATGTGTTGCCAGGCACCACACCTATATCTATTCCTCCATATAGAATGGCACCCGCAGAATTGAAAGAGTTGAAGGAGCAATTGAAGGACTTGCTTGATAAAGGCTTCATTAGGCCTAGTTCATCCCCGTGGGGAGCGCCCGTATTATTCGTCCGAAAGAAAGATGGCTCCCTGAGAATGTGCATTGATTATAGGCAATTGAATAAAGTAACGATTAAGAATAAATATCCTCTCCCAAGGATCCCATGCTAATGCAGTACAAAAATACACTCCCTCATAAAAATGAGTCATCATTTGACATTTCAGGAGACGGAGTTCTCCGATATAGAGGAAGATTATGTGTTCCCGATGTGGCAAGTTTACGCCACCAGATTTTGAGAAAAGCTCATAGTTCCCGTTATTCTGTTCACCCCGGAGCGACGAAGATGTATCATGATCTTAAGTCTATATATTGGTGGAATGGGATGAAGAAAGATATAGCGGAATTCGTAGCTCAGTGTCCTAATTGCCAACAAGTGAAGATTGAACACCAAAAGCCGGGTGGATTGTTGCAAGCTATAGAAATCCCAACTTGGAAGTGGGAAGTGATTAACATGGACTTCATTTCAGGCTTACCCCGTTCTCGACGTAAGTATGATTCCATATGGGTGATTGTGGATAGACTCACCAAGTCAACTCATTTCTTACCGGTCAGGACGACCTATGAGGCAGAAGATTATGCGAAGCTTTTTCTTAAAGATATAGTAAAACTCCATGGCGTCCCGGTATCTATTATCTCCGACAGAGGGACTCAGTTTACAGCTAAGTTTTAGAGGTCTTTCCAAAAGGGTTTAGGGACCCGAGTTAGCCTTAGCACGACATTTCATCCCCAGATCGATGGACAAGCTGAACGTACTATTCAGACTCTTGAGGATATGTTACGAGCATGTATGATAGATTTTGGAGGAAATTGGGATGATCATTTTCCACTCATTGAATTTGCTTACAATAATAGTTATCATTCCAGCATTCAAATGACACCATATGAAGCTTTATATGGGCGAAAGTGTAGATCCCCAATTGGGTGGTTTGAAACCGGAGAAACTAAATTGATAGGGCCAGACTTGGTCCAGCAAGCTATAGAGAAAGTCAAGCTTATACAAGATCGGTTGTTAGTAGCCCAAAGTCGTCAGAAGTCCTATGCGGATAATCGTCGAAGAGACTTGGAGTTCAAAGTGAAGGATTGGGTATTCTTGAAAGTGTCGCCAATGAAAGACGTTATGAGATTTGTCAAAAAAGGGAAGCTTAGTCCTCGGTATATTGGACCATATAAGATTGTGCGCAAAATAGGCAAAGTGGCCTATGAGTTAGATCTACCTCCGGGATTGGAGTCAGTCCATCCAGTATTTCATGTCTCGATGCTTCAAAAATGTGTTGGAGATCCCACTAGGATCGTCCCAGTAAATGATGTGCAAGTGACAGAGAAATTGACTTATGAAGAGGTACCCATTGCCATATTAGACAGGCAAGTACGGAGGCTTAGAAAAAAAGAGGTGGCCTCTGTTAAGGTTCTATGGAGAAGCAGTAAACGAGAGGAGATGACATAGGAAGAAGAAGAAAGTATGCGATCCAAATACCCACATTTATTTCAGCTCTTGGAAGAAGCCCAAGATGAGACGTCAAGATCATAAGGTATGTATATTTTCCTTTTATGATTTTGGGTCATGTGTGGCCAAAAATTTTATGTTGTTATGTTGTGGCCCTGTGTGGCATCGATATTATGGGTTGTTGTGGCAGTATGGTAGCGCCATATTATAATGGAAACTGTGGCGAATTTTTTGTAGAATTCCCGAGCACTTTAACATTCGGGGACGAATGTTCTTAAGGGGGGAAGAATGTTACACCTCGGAAAAAATTTCCGTTGGTACGTAAGTGAACGAACTAGTGATAAGTATGAGTGCATGATGTCCATGAGCAAGAAACGATGTTTGATGACCTTAGGTGAGATTTCGAAGGTATCCTGTCACGACCCAACCCCGTAGGCGATGACTAGTGCCCGATCTGGACACCCGACACGTCTATCAAATGCTATCTCTAATTCTATCAAACGCATTCAAGTATATAGCAGAAGCCGACAAGGCTTTATTTCAAATTTAGATAATTTCTCGGAAAATTTCAGCAGAGTTTCCTTTGTTTTACAGACTATCCCATATACCCTGCACGCAGAAAATACCAACAAAGGACCACACAGGGCCAACGAAGCAACATTTAAACATATGCGGACCGGTCGCCGCGGCGAATGGGATCGCCCAAACACAACATATACACGCATCTGTACAGAAAGACCCCAACCCACAAACATGTCCACAGACCTCTAAACAGACCGACAGAATCATATGACGGGACAGGGCCCCGCCGTACCCATGAACGAGAATATACATATACAGTAATGACGGACTGTACCAAAAGATGGGCTCTGAATAAAAGAGCGCTCCAAATGGCAGAAAAGATATCCTAGACGGACGGATCAGAAAACCTGTCGTCGGTACCTGCGCGGCATGAAAACGCAGCCCCCGAAGAAAGGGGGTCAGTACGAAATATGTACTGAATATGTAAAGCCTGAATTACAGAAACAAAATCATAACTGGTACAGAACGTACAGAAAGTAAACAGAAAACCCAAAGTATCAGATACATATTTTCAAAACATGCAGAGTGTGTAAAGAAACATATGTCATATCAAATCCGGCCCCTGCCACGGGACTCGGCAGACAGAACGTGGCCACCCTCCCGACGCTGGTGCCACAACACAGAAGAATCAGAATAGGGGCATAACCCCGAACATAATATGTCATATCAAATGGCCATAGCAAATCATATCAGAACAAGCGGACATGACACATCATACTCCACAGACCCATGTACGCGTATACCTGCCCCCTCACATCGAGGCACGGCGAACAATGCAGAGGATCACGCTTGACAACATATCCTGGCCCGGGCTCAGTGTAGGAAACG